>NW_005054507.1:64155-123497 GCF_000277835.1 Geospiza fortis | reverse complement strand
CCCTCATCCCAGCAGTGCCCCCACCCCACCAGAGGGGACCGGGAAAGCTGAGCAGCACCGCACGCCATGAAGCAGGGGTGAGAGGCGCTCCGGAGAGGAAAATCCTGGAGTAAGGAACTCTTCTGGAGGTTCACTCAGGGGTAAGTGCTGCTTTCCGTGTGGGAGCCCTCAGCCGGAGCTCGGCAGCTGCTAAGGCATGGTTCTTCTCCTTGGTGGGGTGGTAGTGTTTGGGGTTTTTTCAGCCATCCCCAGGTTTGCATCACTCTTAGAAAAGCTGCCGGCTCGCTCAGCCCGTGAGCTCCTCCCGGAGCTGATGCACCACAGGTGTGTGGGAACACTCCTGTCCCCACCACTGCAGGGGAACTAAACCCATTCAAATGCACAGACCCGTGTATTTCCCCTGCTGCCTCAGCGTGGGTTTTGGATTTGACGCCTTGGAGTTGGTGCAGCAGCAGTGTGGTGGGATGGGAGCAGGATGACATGGGAAGCAGTGCCCAGCGAGGGCATGTGGTGGTTTTTGGGAAGATGTATCAGCACAAGGAGGTGGGGACATCAATGGGACCTGGCAAGGAATGTGCTGAGGGGGTATCTCAGCGCCCCTTTCCTGCTCCCAGGGCTGGGATGTGTTGGATAGCTGCCCTCACCCCTCCTGCCCCAAGGTGAGGTAGAATGAACCAGCAGAGGTGCTCAGCTGTGCCAACTCAGGTCCTGCTGCCAGACATGCCCTCACTGCTCCGGGGTGGGCTGGCATGTGGCTCCAAGGATAATCCTCATCCTCTTGTGGTCATCCACAGAGAGGGAAATAAGCCAAACAGCAGCTTTTCCCCTCAGGGAAAGGGCTCTCCAGCCATACATGGAACCACTGTCCCCTTCCACAGCTCCCTCTGCTCTCCCTCCTGCCTTCCCCAGCCCTTTCCCCCCACAGCCCCAGTTGCCCTGAGCCTCCTGGGACTTGCTGAGGGGGCGGCTATGACTAATCTGGAGACACCCTGCCACCATCCCGCTGGGCTCAGCAAAGCCCTCCCTTCCCAAGCAGAGCTGGGGTGAGAAATGCTTGTGGCCAAACTGGTTTCCTGACCAAGAAGAAGGGCCAAAACTGGCTGGAATGGGGGTAGCCAAAGCCCCTCTGGTTCCAGGGAGTGCAATGGGAAACTCTCAGCTCGTTTCTGGTTGCTGTGATGATTCATGTGCGTGCTCTTGGGGGAGGAATCTTTCCTGTGTTTTTCAAAATTCTGGCTTTGCCCCATTTCTTGCTGGTTTAGGGAAAAAAGAATCAGTATTTGTGGTTGTGTAATTATGGTGCTTATATAGTGATATATATTACATTTGTTCTGGGGCACAGATGCCCAGTTTAGGAGGTTTGTAGAGAGATGCCTCCAGAATAAAGCTGTTGGAGGGAGCTGGAGAATTCCTCCAAGGTCATGTAAGAATGCAGTGGTGGCAGAGGAGAGACTCAACTCCACATCTCCCTGGCACCATCCCTTCAGTCAGAGCTCAGGCAAACAGGCTTTTCATCCCCAAAATGTCTCTGTCTTTGCAGTGAGGCTGACCATGACCAGGGCTGTGCCAGTGTTTAAGACAGGAGTGCAGGGCTGCATGCTTGCTGCCACCACACCATGGTTCATTCATTCCCTCTCCAGTTTCCAGCACCCTCCCCAGTCCCCTTTCTGGTTTTTCAAACATCTCTACGACTTTCCATTCAAACTCAATAACTTTCCCCGATTTCAGGGTGAGCTAAACCAGCCCCTGCTTTATTCCCACATGTCAAGGAGGGGGAAAAGTTTTTTTAAAAATTAACGTTCCTCCTCTACTTTTGCTACGTGCCTGTCCAGGAACAGGAGGGAACATCTTATTCCTTCCACCAGTACAAGCTGTGGTAAGTGCACAGCCTTGCCAGCCTTGGATTGTGTTCCCCACAGGATTTGCAGCAGAGGGGTGAGCCTGCCCTGTGCTGGGCGTGCACGGCGCCGGGTGGCACTGCGTGCCTGCCCCCGCTGCTGTGAATCACAGCCAGCCTTACCCCTCCACATGCCCATCACTTTTTCCACCTTTTTAAGTGATCTGTGTTCCACATTAAGGAGCTGATTTGTTTGGGTGGAGAGGCTCCAGGAGGCTCCGGTTACTATACATAAAGAGTCATTGATCTTCGAGGGAGTTTCCTCTTTTTTTTTTTTAGCAAATACTCCCTTTCCTCTTATTAACGACTCTATTTTGGTCTCAGTCTTTGGATGGAGAAAACAACGCGATTTTAAGCCAACAGCATGCTTAGAAGGACAGCAATGAATATGTGATTCATATTAAATTCTAGCACCCAGAGAACTTGCCTGGGTAGGATATGGAAGCACTGTAACTCTATTGCTTTGCTGAACACTGGTTTTCAAAAGTCAGAGTTCCAGTGGCTTGCAAAAGCAGGGAGATTTTTTCCACCCTTTCTGTCTTCTTTTTCTTTTTTTTTTTTTTTAAATATTCAGGTCTGCCTTTGTAGGAATAAATTTTTTCAGGGTCAGCCCTCAACCCCACAAGCCTCACCTTCCCAGTAGCACTTGGCAGCAACGTTTACACTTCAAAAGAGCTGAGACAAATCCTAATGTCTCCACCTGGAGCCATGAATAAATCCAGGATCTGTCCTGTTCAGCTCATCCTGAGTCTCTGGAACTAGCTTGGCTTCTCCCAAGGGCTGTGGAACCAGGCAGAATAGTATTCTGTGATGAAGAGGTGGCCAGACATTGGACACTTCTGTCCCTTGAAAAGGTGACCAAGCTTTTTTTTTTTTTCATGGAAAAAATCATGGCATTCAGCTCAGAATCGTGCTGGGAGTGGCTTTTGGCTAACGTTTTCCCCAGCTCAGGGAAATTTGAAGGGGAATTCATCCAGGCGAGAGAGGAGCATGCCTCACCTCCAGAGGGCAATCTGCAGCTCCCTGGCTCCACATCAGGATTTTGGGAGCTGCTTCTCCCAGCTGCTCACTCCACAGCCATGACTGCAATCTTATCCCACTGCTGGGGGTGCAAAAAAAAAATTTAGTTGTTCTAGGTGCCTGCTGTCCACTTCCAAGCCACTGGCAGGGCTTACAACTGCAGGTGAAGGCAGAAACCTCTTTTTTTTGGCTCTGACATCCCCATGAGAGACTTCTGGAGAGCTCTAGAGGATGCTCACAGCATCCTGCACCAGCTGTGGGATGATGCTTTGCTCTCCCTGTCCCCCTTTCAAATGCAACTCTTTTTTCCATGAGAAAAGCACGATCCACCCCACATGCACAAGGGAATTTAGGAGCTGCAATTGCTTCCCAGGTTTTTAGTCAATATATTTTTTGTGGATGCTGCATGGCTGGGCAGGAAAACTGGACTAGATATCCTGTGATTTGGGGTAGTGGGGCATCCCAAAGGTCCCTGGGCGTGCCAGCTGGGAAAGCTGCACAAGGTCAACCCCAAATCCAGGCCATTTGTCCCCAAAAATGTGCCAGTCATGGCTCTGCCTACCATGCTTGCCATGCTCTGCTCCTTCCCAGAGGCTGCTCAGCTTTCCGGCAGGAATGTGTCACAGGAACAGGGAGATTATGGGAACAAATGTCATAAATGCAATCACAAAATGGTTTTGGGTTGGAAGGGACATTAAAAACCATTTTGTTCCAGTCCCTTTTAACACTTCCAGGGATGGGGAAGCCACAGCTTCTCTGGGCACTCTGTGCCAGGGCCTCACCACCCTCACAGGGAAGAATTTCTTCCCATTATCCCATCTATTCTATTTTAACTACACACTAGTGAAAAAAACCCACCCAACACACACAAGCAAACAAGAGCTTAGAAAGTGAATTTAAAACATCCACTCAAAGGAAAAAAAATGTAAAATGTCAGATTTTAGGCACAGAGAAGTATGCAATATATGCAAAAAATAGCTGCTGGGGAAAATATTTAAGGAAATCACTTCATTGTGTCGGAGGTAGAAATGATTGCTTTTTGAGAGCAGTATTAGGAACAGATGTATTGCTTCTGATGAAATACTGTAATATTAAGAGGTCAGCACAGACTATATAAACTCTAGACAGACATAAAACTTTCAGATTATTGAAGGCTACAGAAGTTAATCTCTTAGCACATGAATCATGAAGAAATTGGCTCCCCAGGCTTTGGTGCTTGCTTAATTCAGGAAAACTCTTTCCTTTCCTAAAGGAAAAGAGTCAAGTTTTTCAGCATATTTTTCCAGCTTGGAATGGATATAGCAAAAGATTCACCAGAGCATTCACCCCACTGGCCTGCAAGGAACTTTTCATTTAAAAAATGAAATAAATCCACAATTAAATTGCCTTGTTGAAAATACATTATTGAAAACCCAACAATGCCAGAGAATAAAGTTGCAACACAAATACTTACCATAACCAAGCATTAAAATGATTTCACATCTCTGGTTTTATCATCCATCCCCTGCAAGCTGGTGCCACCTCCAGCTCCTGTGACTGGTGGTAATTTGGGACGCAAAGCAAGAACACATTGAGCAACGGAAATTACTTCTTGTGCCTCGCTGAGGCAAGCCAAGCAATAAAAATCACATTATTCATTGTCTTAAACCCACTTTTCTCACTGAGCCAGAGACTTTGCTCCGTCAAAACAGAGCTGAGTAGAGTTTTGGGTGAACTCCCTCATCTAAGGAAAGAAAAAACAAATTAGCTTCACCCACCCAGCCCCCACTACATTACCTTTACAAAAAAAGCTGCTGTCCTTGCTGCGTCTTCTTCTACAGGAAAATCATCTCCTTGCCCACCCCTTTCTGCAAGCACTGAACTCTTCCTCATTAGCTAATGAGGGGGCTATTAGGGAAAACCCTGCTCAGGAGCAACTCTTCTTAAAGGCTCTTCTTTTCCTTAAGTTGTCAATCTCTAAGAGACATCCATCATTTCTTCCTGCAAGACTTTGCTGCCTTTTTCCTTCTGATGACTAATCCTGGCTCCTATGACGTTAGGATGGTTTTGTGTGGTGCTAAATCTCTTCTCTTGCTGATGGACAAGTGCCCCTGCTTGCACAGAAGTATAAATACCACCATGGAGGTCACAGAGAAAGCTGGAGATAGATCTGGAGGCTTCCTAAAAGATAAAATGGGGAATGAGGTGAAATGGGCTGCCCAGGGAGTGGTGGAGTGTCCATCCCTGGAGGTGTCCCAGGAACACCTGGATGTGGCACTCAGTGCTCTGGGCTGGGTGACAAGGTGGGAATCGGTCCCCAGGTTGGACTCGGTCTTGGAGGTCTTCTCCAACGTAAGAAATTCTGTGGAAAATCTCAGCTTCCCACTGCTGTGGGAGTTCATGGGTGACCCTGTGGGCAGGGGGGATTCCACAGCCTCAGGGAGTTTCACTTTTCCCTTTGGCTGCATCTCGTGGCTGTAAACAGACTCTGAGCAGCTGCTCGACGTTAAGACCAAAAAAGCCCCCAAATGTTTGCTTCAGTCCTGTCACTTTTTAGCCAGCAAGACATCAATTTTCACTGGTTTATCTTGGTGCTCTGCTCATCCCCAGCTGTTGTGTCTGAAGAGGTACTGGCTGCCAGCAGCTAATAAACAGGATGATAACACAACTTCCTGCATTTTGGGAAAGAAATATGAGCAGTTCTACAGCACACATTAGTTTAGTGGGCTGTTTTCCTTAGCATGCATTTTATTTCATGTTTTTCATTCAGTTCTAGCAGCCTTTTCACTCTGTGGCATCCCACCCTTAAGGGGAAGGGGGCTCCCAGGGTTTGTAGAGGCTCGTGGTTGAAAGAAAAGACAGAAGTGAGAGGGCCTGCAAAAACTTGCAATGTTTTATTAACAAATTACACACTTGGCATGGAATTCGGTGTGTTAATCACTGATCTCCCTGATCTCAGTATAAGCACGTGGCAGGGGCTTTTGGATAAAGGACAGAGTGAAAGGGAAGAGAGGGAGGGTGATGGATTAAAGAGGGAGAGACAGAAAGGAAGGGAGAAAGAGAGATCACCATTCCTGACTCCAGCATTGATCCAGCTGGTGGGGTATCCAGGGGCACAGATGCACCTGTACCTTTTATAGCTGCATTTCCCCCTTCCTGGAGAAAAATTTCTCACTTTCTATGCAAATTAGCTGACAAGCTTTTTCCTAGACCTTTCTTGAAATGGGTCAAGGGGCTCCAGAGGTCTTCCTGCTTCTCAACACCATCCCTGTGCTGTGCTTATCTCCCCTAGCCAGAATAAGGAAGTTTGTCCCATAAAATGCTGCCCTGCCTCCATGTGGCCTCTTCTCCAGCCACATCCTGTTCTTCCCCAGGGTGGGTTACTGCCAGCAATCCTTGGTTGTTATCACCAGCAATCCTTGGTTGGCTGCACAGCTATGAGGGTTTGAGACGTGCACATCTTGAATCAGAGAACCATGGAATATCCTGAGCTGGAAGGAAGCCACAAGGATGATCAAAATCCAGCTCCTGGCCCTGCACAGGACACCCCAACAATCCCACCCTATGCCTGAGAGCATTGTCCAGCACTCTAGGCTCTTCTGGGCTTCTATACAATCCCAAAGGATGCTGCAAGCAAATCCCACTCAAAAACTTGCAGCTCTTCCATAAATTTCTTCCCAGAGGGAAGACTCTCCCATGGGGTTGGGCGAGTGGTTGTCATGAGCTTGGTGCTTTTTGCAGAAAAAAAGGTCTAGGACCTACAGACCCTTCTGTATTTGTGTGCTCAAGGGACAAACCCTCTCCATCCATGCCTCCTTTGGGTGAAACTATTTTTTCTGGGAGCAAGATGCCCACCAAGGACACAGTCCATCTGAGCAGGTTTGCTCCTGCTGGAGGTTTGGCTTGCACTGGGAAAGTCAGGTGGATGGATGGCTGCCAGCTCACAAAGGTGATGGTTTAATCTCTTTAGGAATGACAATGGAATACCTCTGGGCTGCAGCAGCTGCCTTTCTAAATTGAGGGGTTGCCAATAAAATGGAAGACTTTGCCATGTCTTGATTAACATTGTGTGCTGGCTCTGGGGGCCTGTTCAATATCTCTCCTATTATTATTATTATTATTATTATTTTGGGGAAAAGGCAGAGGAGAGCTTTTCCCACACTCATGCTATAGGGCATCCATAAATTCCACCTGGAGCACAGGAAAGACCAAATGCTGCAAATCTCTTCGCCCAAGAAAGACCAGACCCCAGGCCAGCTTTGACACACAGGGAGCCAGAGGAAGTGTCAGGATCACACTGGATTTCAGGAAACCAGGTGGAAGTTGTCCCCTCCTTTCCACAGAACTGCCCTCTGATATCCCTGAGGAGTGTGTCTACAGCAGAAGTGGGATTAGCTCCTTATGTCCAGATTTTCCCATATTCCCAGCTCTTGGTTCTGTTCCCAGCCATGCTAACAGTAACCATCAGTGTAATTACCACAGTTTTCCTGAAAAATAAGAGTTACTCTTCCTCTTAGCTCTCTTAGGCTCTTGTTTTGGTCGTAACTGTCTGGATTGATGGAATTGGCAAGGATGCTAACAAGAAAATTGAATCACTTTTTTTTTTCTTTTATGATGACCTGGTTAACAGTTTGATGTGTTGGAGTCACTTTTGGCTGATTTGAGTAATTGATCCCCTTTGGGGAATGAAAGGTATTAAATCACTGTGTTCCCTTTTGGGAGGATATTTTCCCAGTTAAGCAAGCCTTGCTGGTTTCTGCTCTGTAGGCTTGGAAATGAAGATTAAATAATAAATTGGCCATCTCTATGACAACAGAAACACAGCCTTCGTGGCGGAGACGTTTCAGAAGGCTTGCCAGGTGGATCACAGATAAGAAACTTGCTTAATTTATATATTTTTGGCTCCAGCAGATAAAATATTATTCTTGGTGCCTTTCCAAAATATGATCAGCCCAGTGCAGGCTATTCCACAACCGGGGCTCTGAGCCTGGGGGAGTCCAAGGGCTTTTTGCTCTGCAGCCAGATCATGTGGCTCACTTGGGTCTAGAGTGCTTAAATTTCCATTTGTATATTTGGGACAGCTGAAAAGGTGAGCTGAGGCAAGGGGGGATTTTCAGGGCAATTATTGTGGTGTTTGGAAGAAATAAAGTGAGAAAAGGCAACAGCAAGAGGAAGTGTGTTGGCAAAGATGTATCAGCTGGTCATCCATGGTTAGGGAGGGCAGGTGGGAGGCCACTGTGTATTTTGGTAGAGAAAACTAAGCATTTTCCTATATATTACATATTGCCTGGGACAGCACAGGTAAAAAAAAATCATCTAATTCCACAGAGATGGTTAAAGGTCAATTAGGCGAATTGTCACTCTATCCAGCAGCAGAGAAATTTTTTTCCTGCCAAAGTGCCACAAAAGCCTTGTAAACCCAGATGGTTTGGCTTTTCTACCTCGTGCCTCATCTGTGCCTGGCTAGCACTGCTGCTATTTCTCACTCTCCCTGTTTTCCTCCCTCAGGTCTCACGTCAGGTGCTTTGAAACAAAAGAGAATAGAAGGAAAACTCATAAAAGAGCAAAATGAGGAAACATCGACATTTGCCCCTCGTGGCAATGTTCTGCCTCCTGCTCTCAGGCTTTGGCTCAGTTGGTGCTCAACAGCAAGCAGGTAAGAGCCCGGGCTGCTTCACCTGACTTTGGCCCTGTACAAGCCCTCCTTGGCACTGTTTGGTGTTTGACGTGCATGTTCATGGGATGTTGTGGATGGATGTGTTCTGCTCCTCAGCTCCCACCTTGCTGAGGCTCCTTGGGACACGGGCCTTGCCCAGCACTCACAGTGCCTCCCCAAGCATGACACTGGCTGGTGCTGTGCCATGGAGGATGCTCTGCAGGGCACCAGGGTGTGGGACCTGCACTCAGGGTAGTCCTGAGAGGGTCTTCTCCTGGGCAGAGCTGTTCTGCCCTCCCTGCATGTGTAGAAGGGCTTTTAGCAGTGAGAAGAGCACTGCCAGTGACCTGCAGAAAGGCTGTTTAAAGAGGTGGTGCTGGCACCTTTGGGACCAGACCTGGTGTCACCAAGTGTGACAGCAGGAAAAATGCAGAAAACTCATGCCAGCACCCAGGCTGCTTAAACCAAGCTGTCCTTCCTTCCTTGAACACTACCATGGAGCCAGCAAAAACCATGCAAGAGACACAGGCAGCTAGAAGCTGAATGAGCCTGAATTAACAGGTGAAGCTGCCAGGGTCTCTGCCTGGCTCAGGGCTGGTGTCCAAAGCCATGGGCGAGAATGAAGGAGGGCAGGAGCACCTTGGCTCCCCCTGTCTGGGCAGGGCAGGTGGCATGCTGTCCCCCAGCACCTGTGGGGCTCTGGTGGCTGCGTGGTTGTTCTCCAGTGCTTCTCATTTTGCTGTGGGCGATAAGGGGAAGCTGAGCTTCACTTTCACCATGCCAAAGAGGCTGTTGGTAGTTTTGGGTGAGGAGGAGGAGGAGGAGGCATGCCTGTGCTGATCAATAGAAAATCCTAAACCCCCATCTGTTTTTTTAAAGCTGTCAAAACCATTGCCGTGGCTGATATAATATTTCTAGTGGATTCCTCCTGGAGCATTGGGAAGGAACACTTCCAACTCGTTCGAGAGTTTCTGTATGATGTTGTAAAAGCTTTAGATGTGGGAGGAAATGATTTTCGCTTTGCCCTGGTCCAGTTCAGCGGAAACCCCCACACAGAGTTCCAGTTAAACACCTTCCCCTCCACCCAGGACGTCCTATCCCATATTGCCAACATGACTTACGTGGGGGGAGGCGCCGAGCCCGGAAAAGGATTAGAGTACCTAATCGAGAAGCACCTCACTAAAGCTGCGGGAAGCAGAGCCAGTGAAGGCGTGCCCCAGGTTATTGTAGTGCTGACAGACGGACAGCCCCGGGATGATGTGGCTCTGCCCTCATCTCTCCTTAACTCGGCCCGTGTAAACCTGTTTGCGGTCGGCGTTGAGGAGCCGGTGGAAGGGGAGTTGCGGGAAGTAGCGAGCGGACCCCTCGATACGCACCGCTTCAACCTGGAGAATTTTACCACTCTCCACGGCATAGTTGGGGACTTAGTGGCGAGTGTCCGCTCCTCCATGACTCCAGAAAAGGCTGGGGCCAAAGGACTGGTTAAAGACATCACAGGTAATGGCTGACTGGTGGTATCTGCTGGCGCTGCGCTGTTTGGCATTGCCACTCTGTAGGGGCAAGACTGAGATGGACATTCAGAGGTTTAAAAATAAAGGTTTGAAGCATGTGGCCCCGTGTTTGCAGCTGCTGAGGTGCTGTTTGCAGACTGAGCCAGGGCTGCCAGGAGTCAGGGCAGGAATCCTTGAATGGGCAGTGGCACCTTGTGGCCATCCTTTGGCACATATGGCGTGGAAATTCAAGTGTAGGGAGCTCTGCAGAGTTAGCAAATTGCCCTGTCCTATTCACTCCCAAGGTGGGGAAATGGAGGGTGAACACACCAGACCTGATGGTAACCTTGACTGAAATCCTCTGGAGACTGAGAAGGTCGCTGCTGGTTATGGGGACACCATGATGGATGTCCCTTTAGAACCAGGTAGAGGGACAGGGAGATGTGCAGTGTGCCAGTCCAGAAAGTCACATTCTTGGGCAGTGTGCCAGTCCAGAAAGTCACATTCTTGGGCAGTGTGCCATTCCAGAAAGTCACATTCTTGGCTGAAGACAGCAAAAGAAGCTGGGTGGGTAATTTCTCTGCTGAAAGCCCACCCCTGAGCTGTCCCTTAACCTCTCTCCTCATGCACCTGGAGAAGGAGTGTGATTGAGGTGTTCTCTACCAACCCATGGCTTCCACCTGCTGGAGCACTGGACCCTTCCCATAACTGAAACCTCCCTGCAAACCACGTTGGCTTCAATGGACTGACTGCAACACAGGGCCCAATTTCCCTGAAAAAAAAATCCCAAACCAATCCTCCTCCATCCCTCCTCTGTTTACGAAATTCCAGCATGGCAAGAGCCTTCTGAGCAGCTTTGTTGTTTTTCAAAACAGAAGCCCTGGGGATCAAACCTTTCTTTTTATTCCTGAGACTCCATCTGAAGGTCAAGAGCTTGTGGGGCGACGTAAGGCCACAGCAGTGTGATGAGGCAGTGTGACATTAATCCCCCTGTGTTGTCTTGCCTGATTAACCCTCACGCCAGTCCCACTGGGTGCTCTCCATCACTGCATGGCACCGAGCAACACCAAGAGGCTGTGCTCATGTGTGTTTTTTGTCGTGCAAAGCGCTTGACAGGGCAAATATCCAGGTCACAGGAAAGCCACAGGGGAGTAGCTGCCCCACAAATACAGCAACAGGCTTGCCAATGCTCAGGAAATGACACCAATATATGTGGAAAATGAATGTTACACCCAACCTGCTGGCAGCACTCTGTTGGCCGTTGGGCATCTTAGCCGTGAGGGACCCCAGTGAAATTCCCTGTTGAAATCAATTGGGAAATGGGTCTCTGGAAGTTGGCTCTCCTCCTCTGGGCCATGCCAGCAGGTAACCCCATTGAATGGAAACATCTGGAATCACAGACTTTCCCTTAAAAGCTTTAAAGCCAAATTCCTACTTTGTGTGTATTGTGCATTTCCAAGTTTGTTTCTGCTTAAAGGTATGTTTTGCAAGCATTTCCTTCCCATCCTAAAGCACAAATTTAAGGTAATCCTACTGTTGTAGTGTTGTCCCTTTATGACTTGCATGGGTGATATACCAAGTATTGTTAAACATGGGAAAAGATGTTACAGGTCTTAAACCTTGGACGATAACAGTGTGCAAAACATGGTACAAATATCTGCATAAGAGTTTAAGAAGTCATTTATTCAGCTGATTACTACATGTGGCATTAAAATGTCTAAAATTGCCATAGATGCTATGTTAGAAATGAGCACTAATATGAAATGGAAGTGTAAAAAAGCCCCAGTCCTGTAGTGGTTCTAGTAAAGAGAACCAAAACTGTTGGTCTGTGGCAGTCCCTGGAGCTGACTCGTGTAAGTACAACAGTCAGCCCCGAGTTTGCCCTGAAGTATTTGTTAAATCTGACCTGTCTGTCTCATCTGACCCTCCTTGCTTAGTTGTGTAACCAGCATGCTTTTATTTGTTCTCCACACCAGCTTGTTCCATAAATGTGCACTGAAGTACAAGGTTTTTTTTACAGTGATGACAAATTATCCAACACATCTGTTTCATATCTATTTTCTCTTCCGTGGGAGCAACCCATTAGTGCCTGGAATCTTGCTCCTCCAAAAAGATATCCAGGATTATCTAAAGCATCCCTGGGTAAAACCACTGTGAGGTTTCCCTTTCATTTTTATGATGAAGTGGAACGTGTACATCCCAACTGAAAATGGCTCAGTAAAACCAAGCCTAAGCACCCCTAAATTTTGCCTCCATGGAAAAATAAATCCTGGAGCTCCTTGAAATTCTGAACCCTGGTGATTTCCTCTGAGCCAACACTGGCCATTGAGTTGGTCCAGGGGAGTGATGGCGACTTGGAGACCTCCTTTGTCGCTGGAATTGCAGCATTATTTGAATCTCCTGGTTTATGAAAACATGTGCTAGAAAAATAACTGAGTTGGCAATAAATAAATAATTTACTGGCAGTACTGGTTAACAGCAAAGATCTCGGGTTTATTCCTAGCCTTGCTAAGCCACATGCCAGCTTTGCTGCTGGTTCCACCTTTGGCTTTCCAAAGTTGAGAGCTGACAGAGAGATTTCCAAATGCTGCTTGTCTGTCATTTTCAAACAGTGAAATTTGAGTTCTTAATGTGAGTGGACAGTAACAGCATGGAAACATCTGAGCATGCTTTGGGGTTTTCCCCCCCCTCCTCTTTTTTGCATGCATACAGCTCTTGATGATGTTGATGGTAACATTAGTTGAGCAAAAGGAGTAAGAGCAGACACTATTTTGGATCTGCTTTGGTAAGTCTCAAAAATACTCCCCCTCAAAACCAGGTTCATGCCATGTGCAAGCTTTGTTTGGCGTGTGTATATTGTCAGCAAATGGTTGTGATCATGCAGGTATGGCCACAACAACTAGAGTTGGATAATTTTGTCATGACTGATTTCATCACCCTATTTTAACCTGATTCTGCATTCCTTGATTGAATACCCAGAATCCGTATGAAAAATACTTTCCAGAGCCCTCTGGCAATAATCAACCCACCTTTGAGTAAAATGTTTAAAGTGACACAATTTTTGCGTGGCCTGGGTTGAGAACTGTGTGGGTCAGCCTGCTAGAGACATAACTTCAGGTGGATGGTGGCAGCTGGTCAAAGAGTTACAGTCAAGGAAAAATAATGAAAACCTTTTCAATTGTTTCTAACAAATGTGTTTTAAATAATATTTATTCATGGTGGGAGAAGCCCATATATATTCAGCTTCTGTGTTTAACCAGCAAAAGAGCAGAATTGTGACAGAGAAGCTGAAACTTTCCCTGCATCCAGTAAATGCTGGCTTTTTCCTCCCAAAAAATAGAAGGCAGCAATGATAAAAACCTCTTCACCCTCTACCTTCACCGTGAATTGCCACCAAAGTCCACCTTTTCTTTTGGCTCTGTCTAAATGTTTGGACAGTACAGGCCACTGATGCAATGTGCCTAGATTTCCAAAAACTGTATTTTGCCGAGGTTTCTCCTTGCATACCAATAATGCTGACCCCATGTTACTACAGCCTCTGGCTCATGTTGTGTCCACTCAAGCCCTCCCTTGATGGGCTGTGGATGCTACTGGGAAGGGCCTGAGAACTCATATTCAATCAGAATGCAGAACTAAGAGGCAAAAGTCACCTCCTCAGTGATCACGTTGTTTTGTTTTCTCATTTTCGTGTTTCTCACTGGTTTTCCAAGAAACATGTCAGAACACTGTTACAACTGCATGTAATCACCCATTTTAATGCTTTCACCTTTTGCATTTCTTTTTTTTAAAGCTCAAGAGTCCGCTGACCTAATTTTCCTTATTGACGGATCAAACAACATCGGAGGTGTCAATTTTCCAGCCATACGCGATTTCCTTGTAAATTTGATTGAAACCCTCAGAGTTGGAGCTCAGCAGATACACATTGGGGTGGTGCAGTATAGTGATCAACCCAGAACCGAGTTCTCTTTGAACAGCTACTCCACAAAAGCGGATGTCCTGGATGCCGTGAAGGCACTCGGATTCCGCGGGGGCGAGGAGGCGAACACCGGTGCGGCACTGGAGTTCGTGGTGGAGAACCTCTTCACCCAGGCGGGAGGCAGCAGGATAGAGGAAGCGGTGCCTCAGATTTTAGTGCTGATAAGTGGTGGAGAGTCTAGTGATGATATCCGAGAGGGCTTGTTAGCGGTGAAGCAAGCTGGTATATTTTCGTTTAGCATTGGGGTCCTGAATGCTGACAGTGCAGAGCTGCAGCAGATTGCTACTGATGGAAGCTTCGCCTATACTGCCCTGGATATCCGTAACCTTGATGCTCTTCAAGAATTATTACTGCCCAACATTGTTGGAGTGGCCCAAAGACTCATTTTGTTAGCGGCCCCAACCATTGTGACTGAAGGTATGTATGCCTTTCTGGACCCTTACATTTCGGGGAATCGATGAATGATTGAGCTTTTGCGCTCTATACGAGCATATTTAAAGCTTTAAGTATTCTTAATTTTTTTTTCCAATTAATCTCTCTGGTCTGGTTATGGAGAAGCAGTGTTTCTGTGCAGAAACTCAGTGGCCCAGTGAGTTATCTCTCAAAAGCCATGAGGTCTTGTTGCAATAACTGGCATGACATGTGGGGTGTTTTAAAAGACAGGAGCAGAGTATAGAAAAAAAAGGATATGATAAAAAACCTCATATAATCCTTATCGAGATATCTAAGCACCCTGGCAGTAAACACTGCAGCACTGCCAGTTGTAAAAATATTTATGCCATGTAAGCTTACATTATATGTCAGTTGGAAGTGTCATGACCATAAAATGTGGCTGAGGAAGGTAACAGGAATGCTAAATGGATCCTTATGTACCAGAGTTGAAATTATCTCCTTGCTAAAACAGTAAAACTCCACAACTCACTGAAGCTCTGGGCTGCCCTTGGTAAAAGGGTGTCATTTCTGTGTTGTTGAACTTGAAAACTGAACAGCCCTTAGTTCTTCTGAGTGAAATCCCTACTTTTGATCCATCAGCTGAGAAAGTTTACTGGTTTCCATGAGGCCATGGGAATTAAAAATGCAGGTATTAATATTCTGCTTAGGTTACTTTGTCACCCATAAGTCCCATTGACATTACTTCTGGACTAGCATCAGCTCAGGTGTGGTAGAATAATGAATACCTGGATTTATGGAGCAAATAGGTGATTTATGAAAGACACAATATGTCATATTGCAGAGGCCCCTGGAAAGGGCCAGCCTGGAGCTGCTGCACTTGATTAACAGGATGCTTAATGCAAACAGCACTTGTGGGATCCCCTTGTCAGTCTGGAGTTCTGTACACACTGTTCCTCATGGTGTATGTTGACATATAAAACTGCATTCCAGATGTCTTTGCTGATCCATGCCTAAACATGATTGCTATCCTGTGGCTCAAATCAAAGGGAGGAATTTGCCTTAAAGATCATTTTATGACCTTGCCTTGATTATTCCAGGAAAGAACATTAAGAACTTCTTCCTGTAGCACCCTACAAGAACCATATTTAGCCAAATAACTTGAAGTCAGCATGTGTAGCTAAAATGTGTATGCTGGGATCTGTGCAATTCAGTGGAAAATCTCTCTTTCCAACTTGTCTGATTTTTAAAAGTTTGAATGGCAAGATTTAAAAAAATTGGTACTTTTTGTTTCACCTGCACTTGTGTATTTCTCACTTAAAGTTCCAGCTCATTTGTGGAAGGTGCTACGTCAGCCTGTACAGTTACATACAGATGGATGTGCTAAATGGGGAAGTAGATTATTTTCAAAGGAACTTTAGGGAATTTCCTTCCCCTGACACCCATGGAAATAAATTTTGACTGGTTTGCTTGATTGACATCAACCACTTGGAAGGCTGCCGTGCAAAGCAGTTTGGGAGATGCTGCTGCCCAAAAGGGATGCCAAACCCTCTGAGGTGCCAAGTGCTCCTATGAAATGCTGAAGTCATCTTGCTTCACTTTAGCTTGCCAGCTGTTCATCCTGGGCTGAAGGGGTGTTCCAAAGTGGCTTTCTGCTCCTTCACCCACTGGGGGAGCCTGGATGATGGAGTTAGATGAGGAGCTTCACCAGACAGCTGACATGGCAATGAGGATGGAACTCTGCAGGGCTGGGTTCAGCGCTGACACCCTCCAACATTCCCAGCTTTCAGAGTCAAAGATACAGTGCTTTGATCCCAAATCCTTTGAAATTCTTGGGAGGCTTGCCATCAGCTTTACAGGGCTTTGGATTAAACCCTATGAGATGTGCATAGCCCTGCTCAAAGGCTTTTGCATTAATTGTGTCCATGCAAACCATAACCGTGGGTTGTTTCTTCCTGTGTGTTTTGGGTTTGATTCTTGCATTCCTCTGAGGGAAAAGTACTGCAGGATTTGAGAACTGCAACAGGAGCGAGAAGCGGAGGGAACTCTTCCTTCCCAGCCTCCCTCATCTTTCCAATGCCCTTTGAAGTGTCCCCCAAAAGTCAAAAGTTTCCAGGCTCTCCACTTTTGGGTTTCTAGCTGCTGAGAAGCTAAGGATGTGCTTTGGACATTTCTCCTGGGTCACACAAAGCAGCGATGTCAGCCCTTGCTATCCATTTGGAAAGTTTCCTGTTTTCAGCCCTCTCCTCCTTGGAGTAACTGAGGAGGAAAAAAAACCTGGCAGGAGGGATGAGTGCTCGAAATCATGGCTCTGGGAACGGGATCATTTACACAAACCCCCGTTGCTTTGTGTGTAGCTCGTTCTGACAGCCTGGGCAGCCAATTGCAGACCACTATCAGCTCACTTGAGGCTGTGGCTTGAGGAGGACACCACCAGGTTGGCTTTGTGCATGTCCTCATCATTTTATGCCTGACAGCACCATGGCAGGCAATTTCAAAATTCCATTTTTTACGACTTGTCCTTAATTATACTATTTCTAGCACGACTCAATGGGAGCCGTTTGCGGAGGTCCTGCAAGGCAGGCAGATCTTTCAGGATCTGGGGGCAGAGGGGCAGCTGAGTCACAAATGTCACCCCCAGCTCCAAGTCACCCCTTAGGGCAGCCCAGTCTCATGGCACTCACCCCTAGTGAGAAACCTGACAGCACCCAGCCTTTGGGAGCACAGCTGTCCATGGCCAGCTGGTGGCTGGCCAAGGAGGACTGCAGCCAAAGTTTTGTTCTTTGTTGAAATCCAAAGTAAACAGACTTCATGCAGAAGAGCCGTGATGGGCTGGGGGCTGCTCTTCTTCATCCAGGCAGAGCAAGGCAGTGTTTGCTACTGCTTGCCCTGGGGGGTGTGAGATCCCCGTGGGAGCAGGCAGTAAGCCTGGGAGGTGATGGACCTGCCTCCTGGGATCCTGAACCCATCTCAGGATCTCTTAGGTGGGTGGGTGATCTAAGGATACCCCAAGTCCAACATAACACAATGATTCATAGCACTCCAGCATAACTTGGAAGCAGCACAAAGTTTCCTTTCTCACGTCAATGGCATGAAATCAGGGAGGTGATGATGTGAGAGGATTTGTCTGAAAGATGGTATTAAGGTTAGGCATCATGATAATCATGTATAATGCTGTTATCACAATCATATTGGTCTCATTAATACCTACCTTTTAAAAAAAATACATTTGCTGTATTAAATATCATGATGCTTTTGTTCCAATGCCGCACAACAGGCTTTTTTTTCCTCCCTGACTATCTTTCTTCAAACTTAGCCAGGGCACTGAAAAGCTAATTATGCCCTTTCTGTGTCCTGTGCCATCATGTTTGCTGTATTAAATATCATGATGCTTTGGTTCCAATGCTACAAAACAGGGTTTTTTTCCTCCCTGGCCATCTTACTTCAAACTTAGCCAGGGCACTGGAAAGCTAATTGCGCCCTTTCTATGTCCTGTGCCATCATCAATAATAAAGTTTCAGAAGTTACAAGCCGGGGAACCTATTTGTTAAAGACATGGCCACCAGTACATAATCCAGCTCATCCATGACTGAGCCAGCTGTACCAAGAAAAACCATAACTTGTTTTTTTTAGATAAAGAATAAGATTTAGGATGCAAAGACCCAAAATCCAGGTATGTTGAGTAGGTGGAGACTACTTGTGTCATTGCTCTCAGGAGCCTAATACTTCTCACACCAAACCACCACCATTCAGGTGGTTCCTCTGCAGATGGAAGGAGCATCACCTGCTTGTTTTATCTCATGTGCCCTCTGAGTGCCAAGATTTCTCCTTCCTACCTTTCATTCTTGCTTTGACGTGTACATGTATTTTAATATTCAAGTGTGTAAAAAATCACAGTTGTTGCAACTCTGCAACTCTTTGGTGTTTTTGAAAGGGGAACCAGTCAAATTTACTATTAGTCCTCTGCTGGAGTCTAAAAAAATAATTTAGACATTTTTAAAGGCATTGAGAGTAACACTGCTCCAAGTAAACAAGAGGTCCTGAATGTTGCTGAGCTGTTGGCACAGAACTGATGCAGAGTGTTTTGAAGGCTAACATGATGTTCATGTGTTACTTGCAGTTATTGAAGTGAACAAGAAGGATATAGTCTTCCTGATAGATGGCTCAACTGCCTTGGGGGCCGCCCCCTTTAATGCAATTCGTGATTTCGTTGCCAAAATTGTCCAAAGGCTGGAGGTTGGACCCGACCTGATCCAAGTGGCCGTGGCACAGTACGCAGACACTGTGAAGCCAGAGTTTTATTTTAACACCCACCAGACCAGGAAGGATGTGATGGCCAATGTGAGGAAGATGAAGCTCATGGGTGGCACGACACTCAACACTGGCTCAGCACTGGACTTTGTGAGGACCAACTTCTTCACCAGTGCTGCCGGGTGCAGGGTGGAGGAAGGGGTGCTCCCCATGCTGGTGCTCATCACTGGGGGTAAGTCCAGGGATGCTGTTGACCAAGCTGCAGCAGAGCTGAAGAGGAACAGGATAGTCACCCTTGCTGTTGGGTCGAGAAACGCTGACCTGGCAGAGCTTCAAGAAATTGCTCATGAACAAGATTTTGTGTTCAACCCGAACGACTTCCGCCTCCAGTTCATGCAAGCCATTCTTCCTGAAGTGCTGTCACCTATCCGGACACTCTCTGGAGGACTGCTCGTCCCAGAGCCACCCTCAGGTAATTAAAGGCCTTTTTCTAATTAAGGAGGTGTGGTTTATAAGTTTGCCAATTCTTATTCTGTGACATGTACAGATAATGGGGAAAACCATACCAAATGCATGTCCAGCATGGTTAAATGTTGAGTGCATGAACAGGTCAGTGAACTTAGTAGCATGTTTGTTGTTACAGTTTTATTGTTCCTTCCTGGAGATTTTTGTCCTGTTCTCATTGTGTCACCAACATTTTAAGGCCTGGATGATGTGGAAAATGTGCTTTACTATTTAGGTACCCAAATTGTTCAGTGGAGGGTTTTGCTCTTCTTAGGGTCTGTGTAGCCTATGAATGGAACACCTGTGAGTGTTAAAGTCTCTTCCTCAGTTTGGGACTCATCCCTAGTGGGTGTTTGCTCAGGAAAGTAGAGATTTCTTTGGAGTGTAAAGAACATAAGCCGATTTGTTTGTGGAGATGTTCAGAGCTGACATTGTTGCACTGAAACTCACCCTTTACGAACATATTTAGTTTTGTATTATTTACTCTTACTCAGAGCAGTAAGAGGCATGGAAGGATATTTCAGTACTGATTTTAATTTAATCTGTTTGGAAGATGATCCAAAGCTCCATGAAGCCAGTGGACTCTTTTTAGTTGTTCTTGCCATTGACATCCGTAGACTTTGGAAGAAACCACCTGATAGGGTCGGTGCTTTTGAGGAAGTTCCCCCTGCATTTCAAGAGATGTCCTAGGTGTACAGAGATTTTATACCAAATTTCTCAGGATTTCTTCACAATAGAGATGCTTGAGGTGAAATCCATGTTACACTAGGCCATATTTGAACCTTGTATTTCTGTCTCATGGCATATGAGCATTAGAAAACCAGGATTTCTTCCAGCTCCTGTAAGATCAATAGTGAGGTTCCCACTGGCTTAAGTAGCAGTTGAATTGTGTCCATCTTTTTTCTAGTTTCTCACATAATTTAAAATGATAAACCGCAGTGGAAAAGAAACAGAATGTTTGGAAAGAATCCTGAAAGAATTAAAGCATGTGCCTGATTTGCATGAAAAGAAGACATTTTGAAATCAGTTTGCCAACACTTGTCCTTTATGAAGATGAATATCACAGGACCTATAATTTAATAAGCTTTGTTTCAGAGTGTGTTTCCAACTAATACAGTTTTGCATGGCTATACACCAAAGCTGATGTGCTTATTTTTCAATGTAAATTAAAAATGTTCCTGTGTTTTCTTGTTCTTCAAAGGTCATTCATGCAGCTTCTCTATTTTTCCAGTCCTTTTTTTGTGCTCACAGCTATTCACACACACAATAAGCAAGGGATCATATCCTGGCCCTACAAATTATTATTGGTAGCAACAAAACTGATTTTGACACTGGGCAGTCGCATTTTAATTGGCTGTTGTCTCACCCTGGGCCTTGAATGGCACTTTTCTGGGAAAAAATTTAAAATACAGAAAGCCAAGACAATCTGTAAAATCTTGAGAGCAATCCCTGTATTCCGAAGAGCCCTTTATTTCCTTTTTGTTCTGAATAGCTCAGTATTTATATATTTTATATACAGGACAGCAAGCTTACAGGGACAAGGCAAGCTAGAGAATGGATTAATCTAGCCAGAAATGCTTTAAACAGAAATATAATGGTCAGAATTAGCAATGGGCACAAATAAATCCTTGAATAACTCATTTGGAGGAAGGCATGTAGGGGGATGTCTTGGATGACATCAGTTCTCTGAGATTTTATTTAAAAGCTTGGCATTTTGGTCTGTGATCTGGACATGTTTAGAGCAAAAAAAGAGCACAGGGTGATGACCCTGTGGTGTCTTTGGGGTGTAGACCTACATCCTGGAGCTCAGATGCTTGGAGATAGCCCAGGAAGGATTTAACCTTAAAAAAAGGAACTAAGAGCTGCCAAAAGTGGGAAATTTCTCCCCCTTCAATATCCCACAAAACGAATGTCTATAACAACAGACAGGAAAGTGCAGAGCTCAAGAAGGCAGGTAACCTCAGGTAGCTGTTGAGCCTGACATTTAAAAGAGTTGCTGATCCTTCCCTGCCCAATTGTCCTTGTTACTTCTGTGCTGATCACACCCTTGCTCCTCTATCTCTCTCTCTCTCTCTCCACCCTAACACGGTCCACATGCGTGTATGGCGTACGCTGCATGCACACATGATAAAAATTTTTTTCCATTTTTCGTTTTGTGCCATGTCTCATGTTGTTTTCTGTGCCCTACTGCAGTTCAAGTAACCAAAAGGGATATCATCTTTCTTTTGGATGGATCACTCAACGTCGGAAATGCCAACTTCCCCTTTGTGCGGGACTTTGTGGCCTCCCTAGTTAACTACCTTGATGTCGGCAGCGACAAAACGCGAGTGGGCTTAGTGCAATTTAGCGACACCCCCCAAACCGAGTTCTCCCTGTACTCCTACCAAACCAAAGCTGACATAATCCAGCGCCTGGGACAGCTGAGGCCCAGGGGGGGCTCGGTGCTCAACACCGGCTCCGCGCTGAACTTTGTGCTCTCAAGTCACTTCACAGAGGCCGGTGGGAGCAGGATAAATGAACAAGTGCCCCAGGTGCTGGTCCTGGTGGCGGCAGGGAGCTCTGCCGATCCCTTCCTCCAAGTTTCCAATGAATTAGCTCGGGCCGGAGTGCTGACCTTTGCTGTCGGCGTTAGGAATGCGGATAAGGCAGAACTTGAGCAGATTGCCTTTAATCCAGGAATGGTGTATTTTGTGGATGATTTCAGTGCTCTGGCAGCTTTACCCCAGGAGTTAAATAAGCCCATAACAACATATGTTAGTGGAGGTGTGGAAGAGGTTCCACTCGCCCCAACAGGTAATGCCTACCTTCCTGCATGCTGACTGCATGAAGTTGATCTTGTTTAAGAGTGAATTTCTTGTTTCCACAGTACACCTGTCCAGGCCCTGAGTCATCAAAGTGGTTATGGCTGTGCTTAACTTGATGATCTTTAAGGTCTCTTCCAAACCAAACCATTCTATGATTCTATGAATACATGGCTTGACACTGGCAGCACTTAATTTTGTTCAAGTCATTGCTACCACACCTTAAAAAGCACAGTTTAAGTCTTTTGGTAGGTCAGGACCAAAGGAGGACCTGAGTCTGTGCCCACCAGTCACCGCCTCTGGTGTTCCCTTGCTGTTCCCATAAGAGGGCCACAACCTGTAAATGCATCATGTGCAGTAAATCAGGCAATGGGAGCGTGAGATTTTGACCACAAGAAGTGGCATGGAAAGGTTAAAATCATGCCAAAGAGCACACAGGAGCAGAGGTCTAGCTGGGAACAGGTGGACAAATCCATCCCCAGAACCGCTTGGTCAAAGTGATGTCATCAGGCTGTCACAGAGGCTGAATTTGACTCCAGAAATTCAAAGCTATCCTCCAATATTAAACCCAAAAGCTTTTGGCAAGTTTAACCCTTTTTAAACAGGTATTTTTCTCACAAATTCCATTATTGTGGCTATGTGCCTGGGAAGACGTAGGAACAACTGGGACAGGTCAGCATGGAAAGGAGACCATTAAGATTAATATGAAGGTATAAGAGGCTTGGGTTTGCCTTGGGTATTCAATGAGATCAAAAGGGCATCAAATTGAAACAGGTGAAAGGCTTTTATGGATTTAGATGCTCCTTGTGATGCAAGTGGGAGAAGATCCAGAAAATGCTTTGTGTACATGTGCATGAACTGTCTACTTGTTGTCTACTGAGCCTTTCAATAGGAAAAAAACCCCAGCCAACCCTCCACTGCTGCTTTACTTCATGTCTGTGTTGTCAACGTGTTGCTAGAGCTTAAACATCACTGAACCAGCCAATTCATGATGTGATCTGATGTGATACAATATATGATATTTCCGTCTGGTGCCTGAATTTATTGAGTCTTAGGATAGACATGTCATTGCTTTCCCTTCTTCCTCAGATGCTCTATAGTTCTGCAGACTTTGAATACTTTGGTAAATGAGAATATTGAAAGATTGAAACCCAGCTAACTTGCAGACAATTTTCTAGGATGGCATACGAGAAGAAAAACGCTTTCATTTCTTTTTTCCCCCCTCTTTTCATTTGTGAATTTATTCTAGAAAGCAAGAAGGATGTTTTATTCCTGATTGATGGCTCAGCCAACCTCTTGGGCATCTTTCCTGCTGTCCGGGATTTTGTACACAAAGTCATTTCTGACCTGAACGTGGGTCCCGACGCCACGCGAGTCGCCGTAGCTCAGTTCAGCGACACCATCCAAGTTGAATTTGACTTTGACGAGTACTCATCCAAGCAAGATATGCTTGGCAAAGTGAAAAGGATGAAGATTAAAACTGGGAAGCAGTTGAACATTGGAGCTGCACTTGATGAGGCTATAAGGAGGCTGTTTGTGAGGGAAGCTGGAAGCAGGATCGAAGAAGGGGTTCCTCAGTTTTTGGTCCTCCTCGTTGCTGGGAGATCGACTGACAATGTGGAGGAGCCATCAGATGTTCTGAAGCACGCTGGAGTGGTAACCTTTGGTATCAGAGCCAAAAATGCTGACCCTGTAGAGCTGGAAAGGATTGTTTACGCCCCTCAATTCCTTCTGAACGTCGAATCCCTCCAGCGGATTTCAGAGCTTCAGCCAAGCATAGTCAACCTGCTGAGAACAGTGCAGCTTCAGCCAACAGGTACAGGGAGCCTCGGGGTTTCCAAGAGGCTGAAAGACATGACTTACATGCCCTACTCAGCTGGTAACTGGAGCATCTGGGTCTGGTGGTGTTTAAAATGATTGTGTAGAAACTGCTGTTGTACTTGGAGTTTCCACTGCTCACACTCTGATCCGGCTAAGTGTTAAGTGCCAAACCAAATTTTGATGCTAAGTGGGGAAAATGCCTTTGTTCAGCTGCAAGAGCTGCAGCTGGTACTCTTTCCAGTGTGTAAAACATGGGACAAACCTGAAATAACCGGACGTTGTTGCCCCAGAGATGTTGCATTAATTGATGTGCAATGCTGGGCAAGGGCTAAAAGAAGCAAATAACTGGCTTGTCTCAATTTCTCTTTCCATCTTCCCTCTTCTGGAGGAGTGGATTCCAGCACACTGGATTCACTCTTGCTCTGCTATCTCTTCCAGGATATGGTGGCAGTTTCTACATTTTCTACATACACACCAATAAATCAGATGCTCTTGACTCAGTTACCATGCAAGCTCAGTAGATGAGATGGATTAATTGAAGAATAATTTTTAAAAGTCTTCAAAAGAATTACATGGCCACAACAACAAATTCACACTGCAGTACTGGAAATCATGCATGTCCAGCTGTGTGATTTCCTGAGGCAGCCCTAATTGGAGCATTAGCTCTTCTCCCAACAGGAGGTGGAAACAAGGAAAAGTGTGATAACATCCATCTCTTCTCTCCCTAAGGGGGCAGATGGACTTAGAATCATAGAAACATAAAAAAGAAATAGGGCTGGAAGGAATCTCAGGGTGCCATCTGATACATGCCCTTGTCCCCAGCAGGATCTTTTTGCCCAGAGCTAGATGACATTGATCTAATCTGTTCTGGAAACCCTTTGGGGGAAGACTTCTCAGATTCCATAACTAATCTATGCAGTTGCTTTTATCAGACAACACTTTCCCTTCACATCACCCTTTTGTCTCCCTAGTCACAGTTCAAGTCTTCTACATCTCCTTCAACCTGAGGAGGACACAGATGTCAGCTTGCTCCCAAATTTTCATCTTTTCATCTATTCTAGATAGATGAAAAGATTTTAGATTTTTCTGCAGCCTTTTCATCTACTTTAGGCTTGACATGTAGGTCTTAGTCCTCGTGTCACCAGCTGTGTACCCGGGTCATTCAATCCTTCCTTGTAGGTCTTGTAGGTTTTCTTCTACATTTTCACCCTTTCCTCCCAACATCAGCCTGCTCCAAATGACCAGAGCATGACAATGGCATCCCCTGGTATCTCTTACCCCATCCTTTCCATAAGGATTCATGACCCTTCCCATATTTGCGCTGCTTCTGTCTCAACCAGGACTTGTGCAATCGGTGCTCTTGAATTCCATCCTCCCTTTTAAAACCATTTCTGTCTTGTCCAGACCATTTGGAATTCCTTTGACCACCAAGGACTATTAATAATTGTGCTATTTGCTCAGGGACAGCAGCATCCACCCAGTTTTCCTAGTATTCTTGGCTAAAAGACATCCATTCCATAAGAGCAACCATATTTTTTTTCTTCTTTATATTTTTATTTTCTTCTTTTATCTTATCTTTATCTTCTTTTTCTTCTTTATTTTTTATTTTTCTTTACCTGCTACACAGGGATTTTAATAGGACTTTCCCATTGTTCTTGAACTTTAGAGGAAGTATATGAAACTGGGATACACCAGGCAATGTCTGTTCCCTCTTCCCACCTATATAAATATTCCTCTCCTATGCAGGTTTCCAACAATCCTCTCAATAAATAAATTTGATCTGAAGTCTGCATTAAGAATTCAACTGCCCTTGTTAACTCTTTATATGGCTAAGCATTCATAAGTAGATAATTAATATTTTCTTCAGAGGGGCAGATCACGCTCCTGCTTGTCCCACTCGACCTTGCTCTAAACAAGCCAACAGTACTTTTTGGGATGTCATCCAGCAGTTGCTGTGTTTGAGAGGCAGTGATGTTTTCTGCTTGGCCAAGCCAAAGCTTTGCAATTCTGTTGGTCAATAGCATAACAGGTCAAAGTTCTCTGATCTTTGACACTTCATGGTCTTGATTTTGAGATTTGTTTGTTTGTTTGTTTGTGGTTTTTGTTTGTTTTGGTTGGTTTTTTTTTTTTTTTTGAGAAGAAGAGTTTGGTCACAATTAGCATGTTTTTTCCTGCCTGAAGATAGTGAAGAAAAAAAAAATAGAGATCAGTATCTAGCATTTTAGAAGAGCATTTCAGCATTTTCAGCTGGATGTCCTCTCCAGCAATTTCTTAATTTCTTTTCAGAAGTATTTATTTCTAAGTTCAGAAAAGCTTTTCTCTCCCTCTCTTCACCATCTCCCTGTGAGCACTCCCTGTATGCCATTTCATCCAGAAACTCATTGTTTCTTGGGAACAAAAGATCCCAGGGCTCCTGTTGCATGCTGCAAAGCCAAATGCCGGCTTCCCATTCCCCTTGGGAGCTCAGGTAGGAGATGGCACCCTGAAATCCCCTGGCGCCCTATTCCCATGGGTCTATGATTCTATAACTCGGTGGGTAAGGCACGGAGTGCACTGCACTCCAGTTTCCACCAGCTTCCACCCATCTGCCTCCTCAGCAGGGATTGCATCCAGTGGCAAAGGAACCAAACCACTTTTCCTGACACCTCACCTTCCCCTCCCCGAGCTTTGTTCTCCTTTGGTTCAATGTGCGAGGAGAATATTAACCACTGCAAAAGAGAATCTCACTTCTCCCCCTCCTTCCCTTACTTGTCTCAAACAGTAGTTGAGAGAGGTGAGAAGAAGGATGTAGTGTTTCTGATCGATGGCTCGGATGGTGTCAGAAGAGGTTTCCCTCTCCTGAAGACATTTGTCCAAAGGGTTGTGGAGAGCCTGGACATTGGCCGCGACAAGGTGCGCGTGGCCGTGGCGCAGTACAGCAACACCATACAGCCCGAGTTCCTGCTGGACACCCACGAGGACAAAGCAGATATCATCAGTGCCATCCAGCAGCTGAAGCTCATTGGAGGGTCTCCCCTGAACACGGGGGCAGCCCTTGACTACCTCATCAAGAACGTGTTCACGGTGTCAAGCGGCAGCAGGATAGCGGAGGGCGTCCCGCAATTCCTGATCCTGCTGACTGCTGACCGGTCCCAGGACGATGTGAGGAGGCCCTCAGTGGTCTTGAAGACAAGTGGCACGGTGCCCTTTGGCATTGGGATCGGAAATGCTGACCTCACAGAGCTGCAGACCATTTCCTTCCTCCCAGATTTTGCTATCTCTGTGCCCGACTTCAGCCAGCTGGACTCGGTGCAGCAGGTCGTCTCCAACAGAGTCATCCGGCTGACCAAGCAAGAGATAGAATCTCTGGCCCCCGACCTGGTTTTCACATCACCCAGCCCAGGTGAGAAGATGTTTGTGTCTGCACCGAGAGCCAGTGGCAAAATATGATGTTTAGAAACATCATGGCTGCAACACAAACTGAGAAAAGCAAAGATGGCCACGGCTAAGACGCCAGGTCTGTCGTGGTCTCCCTGTTGGTGCACTCAGGGTTGGTGCAGTTTAGCTGAGCCCCCTTTAAGCCCAGCCTCTCAAAGTGGTCCATGCTGCATTCTCATGGAAGACCCACAGAGTGAATGCTATCACCTTAATCTTATTTTAAGTGGATGGATTTTAAGTCCATGCTGTTTCGTCTGGAATGGAAATTATGTCATTTAGATGCTACAGGGGCATCTTCACACCAATAAAAATCAAGGTCAGCTTTCTGCTAAATGTAAGACATGCTGATTTTTCCTACATTTGCCTCCCTAATTAACTGGGGAAAGGGAAATTTGAGGCAGGCATCAGGAGAAGAATCAGATCTTACATTTCTGGTCTCCCTTGGAGTGAAATCCAGCCAGCATATGCTTGGGAGGAAGAGTATCCACCTTGGAGAAGTCCCCTAGAAATTTACTGTCCTACTCTGTTCATTCCCTTCTAAACCAGACCACTTTCCTCCATCCCCATTTATCAGTGTGATATTCTGCAATAATTCAGGCTCTGAATTACCTGAATTACCACTGCAGAAATCACTTTATTAGGAATCAAAAAATCATCCTGGAAAGGCAGAAGCTGAGAGTATAATAGCATAGAATCTTTTCTAGAGGGCAAAGCCAAAGAAAGAGGGGTGGTTCTGAATGTAAACCAACCTGCCCTAAGTAAGGACTACCACCAGGCTACATTTTTTCGGGTGGAGATCCCATAAGGAATTACTGTTCCAGGTGTCCCATTGCTCCCTCTCGCTTCCTTTGCTCTGGAATTTGCTGTTCTTGCATCCCCTGGGATGTGCCTAGCAGCCTGGTCGTGTCTCTGGGTTGAACCCAGAGCTTCCTGCTGGGGCTCCCAGGAGTTATCCCAGGCTGGGAAAACAAGGAGTACCATCCCCATGGCCATCCTACAGTGGTGTAGATGATGAGCTTAGCTGCTCTCCATGAGCAATTCCTGGTGCTACTTCCTGACCAATGCCTTCTCTCCTGCAGCGGGTGTGAAGAGGGACGTTGTGTTCCTGGTCGACGGCTCCCGCTACGCCGCCCAGGAGTTCTACCTCGTCCGCGACCTCATCGGGAGGATCGTCAACAACCTGGACGTGGGCATCGACACCACCAGGATCTCGGTGGTGCAGTTCAGCGAGCACCCCCACGTGGAGTTCCTGCTCAACACCCACTCCACCAAGGACGAGGTGCAGAACGCTGTGAGGCAGCTGCGGTCCAAAGGTGGCCAGCTGGTGAACGTGGGGGAGGCCCTGGAGTTTGTGGCCAGGACCATCTTCACCCGGCCCTCCGGGAGCCGCATCGAGGAGGGCGTCCCGCAGTTCCTGGTCATCCTCTCCTCCCGCAAGTCCGACGATGACTTTGAGTACCCATCCCTCCAAGTCAAGCAAGTGGGGGTGGCACCTATGATGATAGCCAAGAATGTGGATACCGAAGAGATGATACAGATTTCCCTCAGTCCTGAATATGTATTCCAAGTCTCCAGCTTCCAGGAGCTGCCCAGCCTCGAGCAGAAGCTGCTGACTCCAATTGAAACCCTGACTGTGGACCAAATCAGGCGGCTGCTGGGAGACGTGCAGCCCCCCATAGGTAAGACACTGGGCTGCTACTCAAACAAACGTTGCCCAAAAGACCTCCTCTTTAAGTCAAGATTTTCCTTAGTTAAAACCAAAGTTGTAGGACATGTACAATTTTAGAAGGAAAGCTTTAGACAGATGGCAATTCTACCCAAGTACCTAAATACATTATAACCTATGATTTTTCAAGTCAAGTGCTTTAAACATGACACCTATTTGGGTCAATTTAAATTCAAATATGCAAGGTATACCTATTGCCTATTCCCGCTTAGCAGCTCTCTAGGAAACAGGCGTAAATCTGGGGCAAAATAAAGCTGGAAACATTGACAAATCCAGAGAAGAGTATTAATGAATGAGACAGATAAGGCTGTAAGTCATGCATGCTTCAAATTCTAGGCAGGCACACATTCCCACTTGCACACAGGCCCTTTTGGAGAGGCTCCCTGAAGCACCATGCTTAAAGTTGGCCAAAATATGCCACGTGGTTCTACCTCACATGACAGCAGATCGCACAGATATCCTCCAGCAAAGCTTAAGCAAAGCCTTGGCATGCCAATAATTTCCTCTCTTCTCACCTCCCCACAGATGTTTCTGGAGATGAAAAGGACATAGTCTTCCTCATTGACAGCTCTGACAGCGTCCGGCCGGATGGGCTGGCTCACATTCGGGATTTCATCAGCCGAATTGTCCAGCAGCTGGAAGTGGGGCCGAACAAAGTGCGGATCGGGGTGGTGCAGTTCAGCAATGGCGTCTTCCCCGAGTTCTACTTGAAGACCCACAAGTCCAAAAATGCCGTCCTGGAAGCCATCCGCCGCTTGAGGCTTAGAGGTGGGTCCCCCCTGAATGCTGGCAAAGCCCTGGACTTCGTGGTGAAGAACTACTTCATCAAGTCTGCGGGGAGCAGGATAGAAGATGGAGTGCCCCAGCACCTGGTGGTCATCCTTGGAGACCGGTCCCAGGATGACGTGGACAGACCTGCCAGAGTGATCACTTCCACAAGCATCAAACCTCTGGGTGTCGGAGCCAGGAACGTGGACAGGGACCAGCTGCAGGTCATTACCAATGATCCTGGGCGCGTGCTTGTGGTGCAGGACTTCACGGGGCTCTCAACCTTAGAAAAGAGGGTGCAGAACATTCTAGAGGAGCTCCCGATACCTACAACAGACTCACCTGGACAAATCCTACCTGGTAAGGCTGCTATTCATCCTGAAGACTTTTCTGAACAGAGTACAGATGGTATTTGTATAAAGTGAAAATGATGCTGTAATAACACCTTTTGATTCTCAAACCTCTAGTTGCATCAATTAAAAGAACTCTTTGAAGCTGTTGAGTTAGGAAAGAATATAATTAAATCAGAAAGGAGATGAGGGTGACTATCAGAAGTAAAGCTGTATGAAGTGTTATACAAAAATTTCCTTGTATGGATGTAAAATCCTGCCAAGGGTCAATGGAATTAAAATGGTAGAATGGAGAGAGAAATTTCATTTGCAAAGTGCTACTTCACAAAGTCCTGAGCAGCTTAAATGTTATAGATGCTGCAAACAATTACTAACAACTGTGTTTTCTTTGTAATCTTTTCAGGAGGCAAAAAGCAGGCCGACATTGTGTTTTTGCTGGATGGCTCCATCAATCTGGGGAGAGATAACTTCCAAGAAGTCCTCCAGTTTGTCTACTCCGTGGTGGATGCCATTTACAGGGATGGCGACTCTATCCAGGTAGGACTGGCCCAGTACAACTCGGATGTCACTGATGAGTTTTTCCTCAAGGATCACTCCACCAAAGCTCAGATTTTAGACGCTATCAACAAAGTCATCTACAAAGGCGGGCGAGTGGCGAACACTGGCGCGGCCATCAAGCACATCCAAGAGAGGCACTTTGTGAAGGAGGCCGGCAGTAGGATTGACCAGAGGGTGCCCCAGATCGCCTTCATCGTCATGGGCGGGAAGTCTACGGATGATGCACCGAGGGCCTCCTTGGAAATCACGCAGAAAGGCGTCAAGGTGTTTGCAGTCGGAGTGAGGAACATTGACCTGAAGGAAGTCAGCCTGGTGGCCAGTGAGAGCGCCATGAGTTTCAGAGCAGCCACAGCCCAGGAGTTGTCAGAGCTGAATGAGCAGGTCCTGGTCACGCTGGAAGCTGCCATGGAGGAGAGATTGTGCCCAGGAACAACAGATGTGACAAGAGGTAAGGACAATCCCTTCATGACATTCTCAGGGGTGGCTTTTAACATCCAGTGTGTTTTGATGGACTTGTTTGTCCTGCTGTTGTGCTTTGCCTATGGCCTGAGGCGCAGGATGGGCTCATTTCTCCTTCATGAATCTGATGGAGGCTGCAAACTTTTGGTACAAGAGCTGCCTGTCCATGGCTTCAGCCTGTGAATGACCAGAATAACATCACCACAGAGGTGCCACCGTGATGGAACTCAGTTCAGATGTGACAGCCAGGCACTAAATCACTGGCCTCCTACCACCACATTTAGCCTTTGCACTAAATCTCACTTTGGACTTTCTCACAGAGACATGATACCGGTATCATTGTGACAGACCAACTTGTTCCTTTGCCAAAATGAAAAGTAATGGCTCTTGTTTCCCCTCCCTGTGTCTATTACAATATAATTGAAATTTTTGGCCATCCAGGCATGCATGGTACGCTGGAAATCACTGAGTCATAGAATTCTAGTATAGTTTGAGTAGGAGGGCACCCCAAATACCATCTCGTTCCAACTTTCCTACCATGAAACACCTCCCACTATCCCAGATTATTCCAAGCCCTGTCCAACCTGGCTTTGAGCACTTCCAAGGATGGGGCTGCCACAGCTTCTCTAGGCAACCACTGCCAGGGTCTGCCCACCCTGATATGGAAGGATTTCTTCCCAATATCCCATCTAACCCTGCCCTCTGGCAGTGGGAAGCCATTCCCCCTTGTCCTGTCACTCCAGGATCTTGTCTAAAGCCCATGTCCAGCTCTCTTGTAACCCCTTTAGACAATGGAAGGAAAAAAAGAATTTCCTTTGCCAGATCAGCCAGGATGCCCACCTGATCTCATGACAGGTGTATGAGGAAAAAAGCAGAGCACGAGTGGTTGTAGTTCAAGGTAAAATTGCCTTAAGAAGGAATCCCATGATCTGGCTACTTCAGAAGCCAAGCAGGGGAATTGTGGTGAGTAAGTGAGCTGGTATTGCTGTCGGATCAGGCTCCCAGCAGCTGGTTTTACTTACTACATTACAGCCAGTCCTACTCCCAGCACAGCTGATCATGCCTCAGCCCTCTGACTTTAAGCAGAGGCGTCTCCTAAACCTCTGGAGAAATGGAAAGATAGGCACAACAGCCCTGAGCTGAGCAGCAGCTCCAGCTGGGAAGAAAAACTGAGTGCTGGGAAAAGCAAACCACTGCTGGTGGTATTAACTTATCCCAAGTGTGGTTAAGACATTAACCAGGCTAATAGCAAAGAGAATCCAAACAACTGCCTGTGATTTTCTGAGTGTCACTTCCAGCACAGGCAGAAGGTGCACGCTGTACAAGTACTGACAGGTTTCCATGTGCTGGAGAGTGAGAGAAGCAGCCTTAGCTGCCTGATGAAAATGCAAATTTCTCTTGGACTTGGTTTAGGCAGCTCATCCCAGTGCTAAAATTAAAAAAAGAAAATTAATAAAAGGCAAGTTTTCCCAGGTTATCATTGCTATGGTGAAAGGAAACAGAAGGCACTTGTGCAGCAAGTGGTATCAGTTCTTGATGCAGTGTCCTCATTAACTGCTAAAAGAGTAATTAGAAATTGAAAACCAATCATTGCATTGCTCCATGATGTTCTTTTCTCTTTCTTCCTTCCCCCTTCAGACTGTGACTTAGAAGTGATAATTGGCTTTGATGTCAGTGATGTTGGGCCCGGCCAGAACATCTTCACTTCCCAGCGAGCCCTGGAGTCCAGAGTGGAGTCTGTGCTGAACAGGATAACACAGATGCAGAAGATCAGCTGCACTGGCAACCAGGCACCCAACGTCAGGGTGGCCATCATGGCCCAGGCCCAGGGGGGACCCGTGGAGGGGCTGGATTTCTCTGAGTACCGGCCTGAGCTGCTGGAGAGGTTCCTGGACATGCGGACCCGCGGGCCCTACTACCTCAGGGCAGACACACTGAGGTCCTACCTGAGCAAATTCCGGTCCTCACCCGCTGGCAGCACCAAGGTGAGTCAGGGCCAAGGCCTCTGGGGTGGTACTGGCCGGCAAAGCTGGCTTCTGGTGTCCTTTAGTTGGTAAAGAAACTCTAAATTCATAATATATTTTTGAAAATTAATTTAATTAATTGAATTTATCCACCATAAATTTAGTCACTTAAACCCTGCTTGTTTGCAGCACTCTCCCTGCATTGCCAAGGTCCTGACAATTGATGGGCATCACTTCAGCCAGTTCTCACAATCACTGCTTAGCTGCAAATTCTTGCTCTCCAGATATTTCCTGTGTTGTTCTCTAGCAACACCTGCATGATGTACAGGAGCAGGAAGGTACAGGAACTTGGCACAGGAATGCAGAGCTTCATGGCCTGGAAAAGGTGTAGAAGTCCCCTCACCTTCTCTCAGATGAAGCATTGGAAAAAGGCCCTTCAGTTTGCACACAGATTGTGTTTCATGCCTGAAATATTCTGGGTCCTGACAGAAATTTGTTTCTCTCCCAGGTCATAATCCATTTTACTGATGGTGTGGATGAGCCAATAAGTCAGCTGGAGGCTGCTTCATCTACTTTACACTCAGAAGGTAACTTTTTGCTCTTCCAGGCAGTGATTATAGTCCATGTTAACATGTAGCCCATTTTACCACCACTTCTCCTAAATCCATCTGCTTTTGATAATAAGAGCTAACGATTTTGTGAGCTCTACATGCACTTGCTGTTCTTCACTGCCGTCCTGTGATGTTTTAGCTGCCTGCTGCCACCTAAGCATGTGGGCAACTTGCACTGGATGTGTCTGAAGATGCTTGTTCTCCATTGAAAAGGAGAAATCAAAGATGTGGATGTGGATATCACACCGGAGGGTGATAACACATGGTTAGCACCTCTCCCCATCACAAAACCCCCTCTGCTTCTCCCTGCCAGGAGTCAACGCTCTCATCTTCGTCGGGCTGGACCGAGTGACCAACTTTGACAGAGTGATGCAGCTGGAGTTTGGCCGTGGCTTCACCTACAACAGGCCACTCAGAGTTAATCTGCTGGACTTGGATTTCGAGCTGGCAGAGCAGCTTGTAAGTAACTTGGCACAGGCAGTGCTGCCTTGTAATGCTGGAGGAAAGCCCACGGCTGGATGTCCTGCGGGGCTGAGCCGTGGCTGGATTACACCCTCTTGGCTCTGCTCCTCTCCCCTCCCTACCTCACGTCAGCTCCTTTCACAGATGCCACAGCAAACAAAGTTCAGAGCAGATCACAGTCTCTTCCCACTCCTGAAGAAACCCTACTCCAGCCAAGGCTTTAGGTCAAATGGGATGGGATAAGATGCCATCAAAAGCTGTAGTGCCAAAAAACCCGCCCTCTGCCTGTGTTTACACTGTTGTTTTTTTTAGCCTTACAGTAATGCCCTGTTGTGCCTGGTCAGTGCTAAACCTCTTGTAGAAGCGTTGCTTTCGAGGTTTCTTTCCCTGATCTCATGCACTGCCTGTATTTTAGACATGCTTTTAACAAATGTAGGAGTTGCCCTTTTAAGTCCCTTCCAACCTAACCCATTCCATGATTCTTTCTTCTTCTTAGGTTTACTTCTTTCCCAATGCATAGTCCCTCTCGAGTGTTAACTTGCTGTCAGCCTCAGTATGTCCAGTTCCTCCCACCTCCTCAGCTGCTACCAGCATGATTGAGCTCCTTTTCCAATAGATTTAATAAGATTGGGCTTAACCACTGGTCCCTGTGGTAAACCTGCTGGGCACTTCCCCACAAATCAAAATGCAGCCACTTGTGAGTGAGCCTTGGGTTTTGGGATAAGAGTTGGTCCTCAGCCCCTCCCCAGGTAATTCAGCCCAGAAAAATCCTTCCAAAATGTAAATGTGCAAAGCTGGCAGGAAATGTTTGCAGCCAGCAATGTACTTGGCAAAGAAAGTGATTTTTTCCCTCTTTTTTCTGTTGGATGATGTAAAACCAAGCTGTGGTTTCTCTGAGTCCATATCATTCTTTTTAACCTTTTGTTTTCTTCTTTACTGTGTGCTTGCAAATTGTTCTCAGCCTGTGGGCTGCTGGTGAGCTGCTCACTGCAGAGACTTTATTGTGGCCTGCTCCACAGCCTGGATTTTTTCCTTTGGGGATGGGATTTCTCTCTTTAGTGACAGGCACAGCTCTGGGGACTGATGTCCTACTACATCCACTCCTGCCCCACGCAGTTTCTGTTTAAACCCTTCCCTCTGGTGTCCAAAATCAGCTGTTGGGGCTCTGGCATGTTTCTAATACTTTCACTTCCCATTTTTCCTGCAGGACAACATCGCAGAGAGGACGTGCTGCAAGGTCCCCTGCAAGTGCTCAGGACAGAGGGGGGACAGAGGTGTGCCAGGCCCTATAGGACCAAAGGTAGGTCACTCCATCTGGGGATGAGGAGTCCCTGTGCACAGGAGCCTGGTGGTGACGTGCAGGTCCTGTAGTTGCAGTGGGTGATGTTAATGGGGAGATCAGCTCCATTTACTCTCCCCCTTTGAAAACTGACCCTGGGACATGCAGAGCAATAGAGAGCTGCTCTTCTTCCCTTTCCCCACAGCCTCAGTGCTGCAAAACATCCAAGAGGGCAGGGATAAATGGCTGGAAAGACAGGGTGAAACATCCTGTGAAACAATTTAGGGATATCAAAAGGAGATTGTATCTCTCATTAACACATATGGCCAAGCAGCTGCTTTGTCCTTATCTAAGAAAACCTTGAATATCAACCACAGAACCATGAAGGGAGTTAATAATTTTCTTTGTTGTCTTCTAGGGTGTCACAGGGGATCTTGGCTACGGAGGCTACCCTGGTGATGAAGGAGGACCGGTGAGTGATGGCCCTTGTTCAAATGGGGACCTCACCATAGTCAAGCATTTGGAGGTGTTTCCACTAAATGAAAAGCCTCCAAACTTTTTTCCTGCTGGGAATGTGGATTTGGGTTAGAAGAGGCAGCAGGACTCTGAGTTTCCCACACCTGACGTGCTGAGTTGCTGGTCCCAGCTTCTCCCAAGAGAAAGTCAGTAGGGAGCTTCTCAAGAGCTGGAGAAGGATAATGAGGGAATAAGTCTCATTATTTGATGCCACCCATCTCTGTGCTATTCCCCAAGGCAAATAAAATCCTCAAGTTCATCAGATGTGCAGCCTATGCCAAAGTTATCCACACCACCTGCAGCTGAAAGATTTGAGCTAGTCCAAAAGTGGAACCAAAAGTGATGTTCCTATCCCTCACATGGCAGACAACGTGAATCCCATGAATTCTTACTAACACTTTTCATCCAAACTCTGCATGAATCCCACGTCAGCCCTGGAATAAACATCCCTCCATGCATCACTCCCAAGGGGTGAAGCTGAGGCCAAGGGGCTGACGGTGCTCATGGCTTTTCCAGCAGCACAGGAGGGGCCAAAGGCTGCAGTGAGACATCCCATGCCAGGCAATGCTTTCCTGGGGCTTGAAGTTCAGGATGGGATTAGACATCTGTGCACAGCTCTGAGGGCTTCATCTTATCATTTTAGTTTTGGAAGAGAAGTTTCACAGAGCTCTTTCACAGCTGAGGGACTGGGAAGGATGTTTCTTCTCCATGATGAACACTTGCAGTCTCACTACGTGAGGAACGTTGTGGGCAAGAGATGGTGGGGTGGCCAGGCATAACCTGCTGCTCCTGTGCCTCCAAGCCACCTCCTGTGACAGGTAGCCACAGAAACAGGCTTAGCAGACAACTCCTGACTTGTTCTTTCCCCTTTATGCACCAGGGTGAGCGTGGACCTCCGGGTGTGAATGGGACACAAGGTTTCCAGGGATGCCCCGGGCACAGAGGAACAAAGGTACGTGTGGAACAAGCCTGCTCAGAGCAGGGTGGGAGTCCCCCAGGGGTAGCTCCTGCTGCTTCAGGAGGTCACACTTGAGTGGTTGTGTCCACCTGGCCAGGCACCAGGGCTTTCAGAGGCTGTTGTGGCTTTGGTGTTGCTGTGAAGAGCAGAAAGGCAGCCCAGAGACCCAGCCTCAATCCACAGACAAGGATCTTCTGCAGTCTGGCTCTGGGGGAAAGGTTTGGAAGGGATGGATGTGCATGTCTTGGCACAGGGCTGGGACAGTGAGTGGGTGGAACTCTGCTGCTGGGGAACAGGGAGACAAGTGTGAGCCATGGCTGAGGCTTTAAAGAGGGACCTTGAGCTAATGCTCCAGGACAGCAGCTGTGCCCCAAGCCAGAAAAGGTGGTGAAACATATAATGTTTATGGGAAGTAGTGAAATTAAGGGGATGTTTCCTACCATTTGCTCTGACCACATGATCCTCTGGCAGGGAGAAGAGGAATGCATGAACCAAGCCCATTAGCTGAGATACTGAGTTTCATTAAAAATCTGTTCAGCCTTGGACAAAGGCACTAAGACTGGCTCTGGATTAACATAAAAATGGGTGCAGGGAGAAATGAAAGTCAGTGAAGGAAGAGTTGTGGCTGAGGAGTGAGATGTTTCATTGGATCAGCTGAATTCACCCCCATGCCTCACATATTTTATCTTGGCACAAGTATTGGGGAGGCAGCTGAAGACAAACATGGATATAAGAGAAATTAGGGAAAGTCCTGTCCTGGTCATGGCTCTGGGTCTGCCATCAAGCCCAGCCCTCCTTCTCCACTGCTCCCTATGGCAGTGAGCTGGACAAAAGTGGAGTAACTCTCTTTTTTATCTCCTTAGGGTTCTCGGGGATTCCCAGGAGAGAAGGTAGGGAGCTATTTCCTCATGCCACAGCAGTGGATAATGAGTGTGTGGCACATCAGTATCCCCCTCCCCATTCCCCCTCCCTCTCAGTGAGCATTTGCCCCTTGCCTCCCTTCCACAGGGTGAACTGGGAGAAATGGGTCTGGATGGCATTGATGGAGAAGAGGTCAGTAATTTTAATTGTTTTTCTCTTAATGACTTGATGCTTCAGTCAAGTGTCTGAAAAGCACCTTGGAAGTAGCAAATATTCTAAAATAGTTTTCTTTTTTTTAGGGAGACAAGGGTTTGCCTGGCTCCTCTGGAGAGAAGGGATACTCTGGCAGGAGGGTAGGCTTTAATCTCTTTTACAGTGGGGCTAAATGATGGTGTAGAGGTGGATTTGAGCCAGGGGAGGGTGGAAAGCCATCGTGCTCCCCTCAGGGCTGAGGGCTGGGCAGAGATGCTTTCAACAAGCAAGAGCTGCTCTTCCTAACTCTCCATCTCTCCCCACAGGGAGATAAGGGAATCAAGGGTGAACGAGGGGAGCGAGGCGACCGTGGGCTCCGTGGAGATCCGGTAAATACTGCTAAGGCATCTTCTTGATTTTCCACCTACTTCCCACTGATCCTGGGCTCATCAGAGAGGGTGGCTCTGGATTATTAAATGCTGTTTGACAGTGGCAGTCCCCATGACAGAGCAAGGACTCAGAGGTGACACATGGGTACCACATGATACCAACCCGTCAATCACTGTTTCACCATATTTAAATTCCCCTTCCTTGTCTTCTTCAGTTTTACTTCTCAGGTGAAAAGCTGTTTCTGTCTGAAAACACCAGCAATACTTCATCTATTTCAGTCAAAAAGGAAAAAAGAAGAGTTGGTTCTCAGCTCTAGCAGAGCAGTTTATGAGATTTAATTTTCATGTCCCACTTACACAGATGTTTCTCATTGCTCTGTTGCTTTCAGGGAGATTCAGGAGCTGATAATACTCAACGGGGCCCCAGAGGACAAAAGGGTGAAATTGGACCAATGGTAAAATTTCTTTGTTGTCTTGTGTTGTTTTTTGGTTTTTACAACAGAGCGGGCCAGAGAATGGGAGAAAAAAGGATGCTGCCAAAAAGATGCAAGTTCCTTAAACTCATTGTGCCTTGTCAGATGGAATACTTTTTTCCACTAGAAAATATTGTTGGTTTGCAACCAAAACTTTCTCTGGGAAGATGTCAGTTTAGAAGATGTTTTGTGTAAAAAGCACCTTTTAAATTTTTTTTTTTTATTATTTTACAATGCCTTTTTGGGATATTGCCTCTGAAAAGAACTTGGAAATTACCTTTGTATGGTCTCATGGGTCATATACAAAAGCAGAGAACTGATTAGATTACACCAAATCTAAACCTCCTGATTCACCTGAAACCTTTTCAAGAAAAAAAACCCCACATGCTGCTTGGAAAATTTCAAAACCCATCTGTTTTCACATCAGCTCACAATAAAAAATGCATCTTAATTTGTCAGAAGGCATTTCCCAAAGAATAGGAATGTTGACTTCTGCTGGCTCAGAAACTTGATGGAAAGTCTCTGAGTTTTTAGAAGGATTCTCATCAAAGGCAGGACTATTAACTTGTGTGAAAGCATGAAAGGAGCCATTTTTTGAGAACTGAATCTGTTTCCCCAGTGCCTGCTCATCTCAGGGCTCTCACTTGAGTTTTGTTTTTCCTTTAGGGAGATCCTGGACCGGCAGGGCTGGAGGGCCAAGACGGTGAAGTGGGGAGGAGGGTGAGTTGAGTTGCCAGACCTCCAGTCAGCAAGGCCCAAGCTTAGATTGACCATAACTTTTCCCCTCCTTCCTTTCCATGTACTTTGTTTCACAAACATCAGGAATTCAACTTCAAAACCCAGCAAGCCACCCCAAAAACAAGAAAAAAAATCCCAAAAGGAAAATGCCTCATGGCTTCCTGGCTTGTTGTAGAGACTTTAAAAGTCGAATTTATTCCCATGCAAATAACTCAGTGCTCAGATCAGTGGAGTTACACATGATTTATATACGAGACCAGGTTGGATGGTGCTTGGAACAACCTGGTCTGGTGGAAGGTGTCCTTGCCCATGGCAGGGGATTGGAATTAGATGGTCTTGAAGGTCCCTTCCATTCCAAACCAGTCTGTGATTCCATGATATGCATCTGCATTTGGGTGCTGGTTTTTGGGAAAGGCAAAAACTGAGCTGGAGCAGGGATGTCTGGGATGTGTTCCCTGCTGCATGTCCCTCCTGTCCCAGGGATGGTGACACACTCCTGACATGCTTGAGGGAGCAGCTCGCCTACGTGGGGGATGTGAGGAGAGAGAAAACATGCCCAAGTCTGATTTAAGAGATCTGACCACATGGATTTCCCTCTCTCTTTCCCCCCAGTAGTTTAAAACATCCAAATGTAATTTTTGGACTATAAAAGAAGCATTGATAAAAAGCATTTATCTAAAAACAATAGTGAAAGGTGTGCTTACATATTAGCTGAACAAGCCTCGTTGTTCCTTCCTTTGCAGGGCATGGCAGGACGAAGGGGACCCATAGGAGTAAAGGTAGGTGGTGATGGGACAACATGTGGGGCTCCTGGCACACCATGGGCCAGGCAGCTTCAGCACCCAGAGGGATGTGCAAAGAGAAGGCACATGCAGGCTTTGCTTGTTCCTCTCTGCCTCCTCTCTCCTCCAAATTTCCCAACTCCTCCTCCTCCTCCTCCTCCTCATCTTCCTGTGTGCTCCTTGCTGGACTCGGTGCAGAACCAGCTGTCCACGTGCCTGCCTGTCTCCCACAGCATTCCCTGGTCAGATGTTTTGTCCCTGTGTGCTGCTGGGGCAGTGTAACAGGGCCAAGGCATGATGGTTGATGCCCATCAATTGCAGGAGGCAAATTGCCCCCACCATCACTGTGCTTATTGTCTGCTATCACCAAAAAAAAAAAAAAAAAAAAAAGCCCAACTGAAAATCTGTTCTTCCCTGCACTTTGTGGAGCTGTGGATACCCTGATCTCCCCTTTCCCTTCCCATGGTGCTGAGCACATCTTCCCATGCTAACCTGCACTGTGCTGTTTTATACTTGCAGGGCACCAAGGGCGCGCCTGGCCAGCCAGGGCCAGCTGGAGAACAAGGCATGCGAGGGCCACAGGTCAGTGAGTGCACAGCAGAGGGAAGGCCTTGCCTCATGATGCTGGGTGTTACTTCATCACAGCCACTTCCCCAGAGAGTCTCACCCACAAAGACTGTTGGGATTTGGGTGTTTTTGGGTGTGCTGTGGCCTGGCCGTCCTGCCTGCTGCTGTGTTCACACCAGCCAAGGTGTGATGTGTTTGCAGAGCATCTCTCAGACACTACAGAATTTGCTTCCCCTTGGATCTTGGTGTGTTTCTGCCCACGTGTGCTGACACACTCTCTTTTCTTCCCACACAGGGTCCTCCTGGCCAGGTTGGCACACCAGGCATCAGAGGAGAGCAGGGTGTCCCTGGACCCAGGGTAATCCTTCTGCTGCTTCCCAGACATGCTGTTGTTGAACTAATAAGATCCAATGTGTCTTCACATTCCCCTCTCCAAGGGCTCCAGCTCTAGTCCCATCTCTTTTAACACTCTCTTCCAGCATGATTCTCTTCTCAGCTTATGCTTAGGATTTCTTGATCAAGAGTTACAGAAGAGAAAGAGCTAAAAGCAACCACAGAGGGGTCAGGACTTCAGAGTTTGGCTCATTATTGCAATTTAAGTTAAAGAGGATCCCTGAGTGGCTGATGGGGCATCTCTGTGATGTTTCATCCTCTGAAGCCAGAGCATGACCATCTCACATGCCTGCAGGGGCCACCCCATGTATTTATTTCTCCCTCCTGCTGCATTCCTCAGCCACATCCTTTGACACAAAGCCACATTGCATTTCCCCACCCCCAGCATGATTTTCCCCCTCCTGCTTTCCCATGGATATTCTCTTAGGGACAATAGAAATTGCTGTTGGCATTTGCATTGAACTGAGCTAGATCTCCAGCTCCTCCCAAACATGAAGCAGACTTCTGAATTTCCTGAGGTGTTTTGAGAGACACCAGCCCTAGCAGTCAGTACATGATTTCTGTGGTCATCCAGTTCCCTAGTTCCTGGTACCTGAGTTTCCTTGAACATTGCCAACATGCCTCTCCTCATTTCCATTCCAGGCTGGGAGTGGACCTCCAGGACCCCCAGGAGAACGTGGCAGGATTGGTCCCCTGGGAAGGAAGGTATGTCTTCAGGAGCACTGGGCACCAGCAACATTGAAAAGCTGCTGGATTTTGCATGGGCTTAAAGAAACACATGAGATGAACCTCTTGGGCTTGCACAGTGTGGCAGAATGCTCTATGAGAACAAACCAGTGTTGATGGGGTGGGGAAGGCTCAGAGCAGCCTGGGGTTTCAGCACATCCTTTAACAGATGCTCCTCTTTTTAGGGTGAGCCTGGGAACCCTGGACCCAAAGGGCCAAATGGACAGCCAGGCCCACGAGGAGAGATGGTGAGTGTGGCCATGCCCTCCCGCCTCTAAGGACACTTAAGGAATTTTAAGGAACATTTAAGAGTTTCACAACGCCCTGTGGCTTCAGTGGGTTCTTTCTATTGGTGCTGCTGGACCTGTGGGGTTTAAGTTGTTTACATATCACATATCATTTACATATTAATGACTCTGGCTTTCCAATTTTAGGGTGATGATGGACGAGATGGAATTGGTGGCCCGGGTCCTAAAGGCAGGAAGGTAGGTGTGTGCTCAGCATTCCCCCCTCCTCAGCAAGGACAAGGAAGCAGCCAACACCTCCAGTGCAGATGGATGAGGGAATTTTCTAGAACATATCCAAATTAACCTTTCTGTTGTTTCAGGGAGAACGTGGCTTTGTAGGTTACGCAGGGCCAAAGGTGGGTGCAGCCTATGAACTGTGCATTTATTTTCCAAGGAATTTTCCATGGGTCTGTGCAGGTTTAGAGCTGCTGTTTGTGATTTTCCCCTCCTAGGGTGGACCTGGTGACCGTGGTGTTGCTGGAGGCCCTGGCCCCAAAGGAAACAGAGGCCGCAGAGTAAGTTGGACCATGGTACAAATTTTCCCTTCTGCATGAATGCCCTGAAAGATGGACACATCTTTTCCTCCAAGTGCTCCTGGGAGTCCTCCTGCAGATGTTCATGGAGGGGATTTCTCTGCTCTCTCTTTCTAGGGAGATGCAGGAGTACCTGGGACACCTGGTCAGAAAGGAGAGATTGGATACCCTGGGCCATCTGTAAGTGTTCATTGCATTGCTGGTTGGCTTCATGTAATGGTCCCTGTGGGTTCCAGGGGTTGAAAAATAAGTCCATCACTGTCTCCTGCTGATTTCAAGTCAGGGAAATCCCTCTTTATTTGTCTTGGATGTGTCTCTATAAAATTTTAAGCAGCTGTTTATCACTGATAAATATTTATCCTTCCTCAAACCAAAGGAAAAACTCAAGGGACATGTTCTTACTGGGCATTAGGAATTCCCCATGGCAATACACCCCTTAAAATTCCTTCTAGGAGATTCTCATCTCTTTATCATTCACCACCCCAGTCAGGATAGGGGCATGACCAAATCTGGCTGGCACAAGGCTCCCTAGAAAGGCCAAAGTGAACCTGGAGCATCATAACTCATAGAATGGTCTGGGTTGGGAGGGACCTGAAAGAACATCCAGTTCCAACCTCCCTTTTGGGTTTGGCCTCAGCTAGGTTTGCTTCTCACACAGAAGAGCCCTGCACTCTGTTGCTGGAAACACAGCTGAAGACAGACAGATTTTCCCATGGCTCAGTAGTTATTCTGACATGTTTCATAAGGCACCCTGGAGATAAACTTTGCACTCAACTTCTCTTCATTCTTTGAAACAGGGCCTTAAAGGCGAGAAAGGAGAATCCAGAGATGTAAGTGTGGCACAATTTCTCTCTTGTTTTGGAACACCCCTGGGTTGGCTGTGTGACATATTCCTCTCCCCCTCTTTCTTTATTTCCTAAAGCAATGTGCGCTGGTGCAGAACATCAAAGACAAATGCCGTGAGTACCTCCTCAGGGCCTTGCTAAGCCCCTCTCTCTCTACCCTTATTTGCCCATCATGTTACAAGAATGGCACTGACCAAGCTGTTTGTTCCTCTCCATCTTTTCCACAGCTTGCTGCTATGGTAAGTCTCATTCAGTCCTTTAAACCCTAGGGTGGCTGCATGTTGCTCTCCCCATGTATCAAGAATTTACTGAGGACACTGTCCTTGAATCCTGACAGCTGCTTAAGTCATGACTTGTTCCTGATGCCCATTCCCAACAGGTCCCAAGGAGTGCCCTGTCTTCCCAACTGAGCTGGCCTTTGCTATTGACACCTCCTCGGGCGTTGTGAGGGAGGTTTTCAACAGGATGAAGCAAACCGTGCTCAGAGTGGTCAACAACTTGACCATCGCTGAGAGCAACTGTCCCCGGGGAGCACGGGTGGCCCTGGTCACCTACAACAACGAGGTCACCACCGAGATCCGCTTTGCTGACTCCAGGAAGAAATCCAGCCTCCTGCAGCAGATCCAAAACTTCCAGGCAACGCTGACCACAAAGCCACGCAGCCTGGAGACCGCCATGTCCTTCGTGGCCAGGAACACCTTCAAGCGTGCCCGCAGTGGCTTCCTGATGAGGAAGGTGGCTGTCTTCTTCAGCAACGGGGACACCAGGGCGTCCCCGCAGCTCAACGATGCCGTGCTGAAGCTCTACGACGCCGGGGTTGTGCCGGTGTTCCTCACCAGCAGGCAGGATGCGGTGCTTGCCAGAGCTCTGGAGGTTGGGATCCTTCAGCCTTTCTTTAGTTTCTGCTCATGCCCTCGGTCTGGTTTCATGGTGTTGGATGCCACAAGCAATGCTTGGCTTTCAAGGGCCTCTCAAATGTGGAAGGCTGGCTAAATTCATCCATCTATTAGGAGGGAAACCCTAATTTTGTAATGCCCACAGCACATGCTGGGAAATGCTAGTGAGACCACTCTTTTCCCAGGCCATGGCTCAAATGTGGGATGAAACAGAGGGAAAAGTCTGACAGAAAGGCAAAGGGTGGGAAGGTGGGAGTACATTAGCTTTGTTGGCAGAGGGAGAGTGGACAGACAGAGATTGAAAGCCACGAAAAAGCCCCAGATAAACTCACTGAGCACTGGTTCAAGTGGTCCCTTTTCTTAGAGTTTGTGGCTCTAAACTGACATCAGGGACACGAGGCTCCTACAAAAGGGATCCACCAAGAGCATTGTGCTGAGCAGAGAATTCCTCAGAATTGTGGGCTGCCCTGCCCTCCCCTGAGCTGAGAGCAGCAGAAGGCAGCGTTACTGACTCTGTGTGTTTCTGTTTCCCTCTCACCAGATCAACAACACAGCGGTTGGTCACGCCATTGTTCTTCCAACCAGCGGCGGTCAGCTGAATCAAACCATTCAGAGGCTTTTGACTTGTCACATTTGTTTGGGTAACGCATCCAATTTCTCCTCTAGACAGTTCCAAATCCTTCTGGCCACGCAGCAGTGGGCTGTAAGAAGGGAAGCCCAACTTGGGAGTCGGCCCTTCTGTTGATGGATACAAAGGATTCTTGGGTTGAGTGGAAATCATTGGCATTGTGAATGAATTTTGCTGGGCGTTCTCTGCTTTGTAAAGAGAAGCTCCTTTTGTGTCTGGTTGCCGCTTTTACAGCCTAAATACTGATAGCTAAGTGTTCTAAAAGATGGCCTTCTGCCACTTATGACAGACTGCTTTAGGGATCCCCTTGAACAAAGGAGCATATAAAAAATACCAAACACATAACTGAATGTGTTGTGGGATGAAATGACTTTGGTATCGAGCAATGGACTGGAGAATGTCCAGGGCTTGATGGTATTTTATGTGACACAAGAGATGGTTACAGTGATGAGGGAGGGTTGTGTTTGGGTCCTGCAGGTGAAACCAACCCCCTGTGTTTCTTCCCCAGATGTGTGTGACCCCCATCCCAGCTGTGTTGGATCTGGCCAGAGACCTTCCTTCCGAGACAGAAGGGCAGCCCCCACTGATGTGGACACGGACATAGCCTTCATCCTGGACAGCTCCGAGTCCACCACCCCCCTGCAGTTCAGCGAGATGAAAAAATACATTTCCCACATTGTAACCAACCTGGAAATCAGCTCAGAGCCAAAAGTATCCCAGCACCATGCCAGAGTGGCTGTTCTCCAGCAAGCTCCTTACGAACACGAAACCAACTCAAGCTTCCCACCAGTGAAAACTGAGTTCTCGCTAACTGATTATGCATCCAAAGAGAAGATCATTAATTACCTCCACAACCAAATGACCCAGCTGCACGGCACGAGGGCTCTGGGAAGTGCAATCGAACACACAATCGCTCATGTCTTCGAAAGCGCGCCGAGCCCTCGGGATCTAAAAGTCATCGTTCTGATGATGACTGGAAAGGTGAACAAAAGAGAACTCGAGCACCTGCAGAGGGCTGTCATCAGTGCAAAATGCAAAGGGTACTTTTTTGTTATCTTGGGCATTGGCAGGAAGGTGAATGCCAAGAACATCTACAGCCTCGCCAGTGAGCCCAACGACGTGTTCTTCAAGCTGGTTGATAAACCAGGAGAGCTCCATGAAGAGCCCTTGCTGCGTTTTGGCACGCTGCTGCCATCCTTTATCAGAAGTAAGTGCAACATCCTGCAGCCCAAGTGTCATGGAAGGGGCAGCAAATGGCCTCTGAAAAGTTTTGAGCAGCAGCATCTGCTGAAGTTAGTCTCCTTTTTTTTGTTTGGTGCAATTTGGGCTGCTCATACTTTACCTAGTTGAGTATGTCTGGGTTTTGCTCACCTTGGCCTCCCCATCCCCTTCCATGTTGATCCACCAAGTAGAGTTTGCACTTCAGTGTGCTCTGCCTTGGTGTCCATGGGCTCACCTGTGAATTCTGATCTCATCCCACCTGGCTTGCCTCTCACATAGGTCCTGCTGAGGCCCTTTGCAGCACTTCCTCGGTGCTCCTTCAACACCCAGCAGATCTTTCTTCCCAACTTCAGCATAAACATCATGTCCAGCAGGCCCTTGGCTGGCTCAGGCTGAGATCTGGAGTTGCTCTGTGCAGATTTAAGGACAAGATGTACAGGATTCTTTGCTCAGGGATAAATAAAGCTGCTGTATTTGGGACGTGCTGACTGTGCCTCAAAAATCTACATCTCAGCTTAGCTAGAGAACCCAGGCTGGACCTCCAGATCCTAAACACACCCATCCAGCAAGGATAAGAAGTAGACCTCTTTTAGGAAATCTAATTTTTAGCAAAAATTCCTGGAAACCATATCAATGGGCTGATATGCCACAGATTCAGGAATGTCTTGCACTAAATAGAAAGCAAACATATGGAAATAAATGTTTAGGTTATCCCAGTTTGCTTTTTCCATTTACTGCTTACAGCAGTCCTGGAAATTTCTAACTCTTGATTACCTGTGTGGTTGGAAGTGCCCTGTTACAAGAAATGTGTTTATAAGTGACAGACTCAGGCAAACAGCCCTCTTGTAGTTAAAGCCCTCATGTTTATAAACTGAAATAACAAATCTCCCATCCCAGGATGTTGCAGTAACCAAACATCGAGCAAGAAAAGGAAACTTATTTCCTTTTTTTTTTTTGTTTCTTTTTAATTAAGAAGAAATAAATGTAATGTGTTGGTGGTGGGTATCCACCATCCTCAGCTCCAGTATTTAATGTCTCTTTCTGTCTCCAGGTGAATTTGCTTTCTACCTGTCTCCAGAGATAAGGAGACAGTGTGAGTGGCTCCAGAATGGCCAGCAAGTCCAGGGCCAGCACCCTGTGCTCGTTGGGCAGAAAGCAGTGTGAGTAATGCTTTGGGAGAAAGGAAAGAAAAAGCAACTTTGCTTTCAAAAATCAGGATTGTCTTTTAATTAATATAATTCTAATAATATTTCAATTAATTTTACTGGTTCCCCCAGTGCTGTGTCAAAAGAGCAACAGAGATATCTTGTAGAAAAGGGTGATATATCATTTTAAATTTGGGGTAAATTTCATGTTTATAGATGTATAAAAATATGAAGGAAATATATGCTGACTTTGATTGTGTAGGTCAGGTATTCCAGAAATTACTTTGAATTTGGGGCTTTCTGCTCCAAACATTATTTTCAGAGGCTGGGCTGCCCTGGGTTATCTGATACACAGAATCCAGCACAGCACACATGCTAATATTTTCTGAAGAGAAGTGAAAGCTTGTTGTCACCCAGACTCACTGGTGGCACAGAGCTGTCCTGGCTTCAGAAGGCCAAGCCTCTTGAAGTCAGGCAGATCTGTCTGCTGAGTTCACCCTTATCAGAATAAGGGGATGAGAGATGATAAGAGAATCACAGAACAGTTTGGGTTGGAAGGAACCTTAAAGAACATCTTCTTCCACCCCCTCGCCATGGGCAGGGACACCTTCCATAGGGGCATTTTTCACTGCTTGGATCTAAGCACTTTTCACTCTTCACTGTGAAGAGTGAATATTTAAGGCTGGCAAAGACTCTTGACCTCAGGTGGGTTCCTGCCAGTGATTTTTACATCAACTCACCTCCATTTCCAACGTTCTGCTCAGGTTCGTGGCTCCCAACGCGACCGCCAGCTGCGCCTTCCCTGCCAGCACCACGGTCAGCGCCACCATCAAGCCAGCGGCGAGTGCCCACGCCAGAACCACTCCTGCCAGCACCACGGCCCAAGCCAGAGCCCCTGAGACCACCCCAGCCAGCTCTGTGGCCCAGGGCAACGCCACTGCCCAGGGAGCAGCCAGTGCCACCACCACGCACAGCAAAGCCAGCGGCCGGGCTGCCACCACCAACGCCACGGGCACCGCGGCCGGCGGCAGGAGGAGACACAGCGGTACGTGAGCGGCTCTCCCCGTGTGGGCAGGGCCTCCCTCGAGGCTGAAACACAGCAGGCTGTGGCTCTTCTCGCCCCCTGAGAGGATTATTCCTGTGGGAAATGTCACCCAGAGGGCAATTTTCGGTTTTAGATGTAAATCAGGAAGTCTGTGCTGGGGCATTGCCAACTTGCGTTAAGAATTTTGTGCAAGAATGGGTGCCCCTAGGCAAAACACAAGCAGGATCAATCCATCCCTCTACAGAGAGCTTCTCTTTCTAGTGACTCATTCTAGTGGCTCATTTGTTTCCATGTTTTCCTTGGAGCATTGCCCCTTGGCTAAGTTTTGCTATTAATGGTGATTCACATAATGGTATTGTTTGAACTCTCAGCTAATAGGAATAGTTAGTTCATCAATGGATCAGTCTGCAGACCTGTTTAGGAATGCCAAGCCTCTTTCATGTGAGCACAGTTCATACAAAGGGGTATTTTTGCAAGGGGGTACAGGCAGATCTGCACTAGCTGAGTGAGAATCAAAAAATGTGTTCAAAAAATGTGTCAAAAAAACCAAGAAAGCACAGGGAAGCTCATCCAGTCACTGATGGCAAGTCCCTGCCTAAATAATTAACAAAAAGCAGTAAATAAAAGCAATCAGCTTTTGCAAGGCTAATGCTTTTATCAGCTTGAGGGGAATAAACTTTTCTGGGTGTTTCTTGCCTCACCAGTGCTTCAAGCAGTGTTTATAAAGGTCTCATCCAGTGATCTGCCAGAGCAGAAAAACCTTTCCAAAACATCTTCTTTGACCTGTTAAGGTAATCATCCCTGGAAATGTTCAAGACCAGGGCTTGGAGCAACCTGGTGTAGGGGAAGATATCCCTGCCCATGGCATGGAGTTTGGAACGAGATGGTCTTGAAGGTCCCTTCCAGCCCAAACCAGTCTGTGAGTTTATGTTCACTCTTAGGCAGGCTTGGCTTGAAGGTCTTCAGCAGCTCAGTGAATCCATTGCACCCTAGAGAAGGAAGGATCTGACTGGGCTCATTTACAGCTGTTGGGAAAGCGCTGGGAATTTCAAGCTGTGAGAATCTTGCAAAAAAAAAAAGAAAAAAAGAAAAAAAAGGGGCTTTGATTTGCTAGATTGCAACAGATTATTAAAGATAAATAAACCACTTGGTGAATCATCTGATCTGTGGAAAACAAAGCCTCCCCTATGGGGGCATTTGAGACAGCCAAGTGCCAGCCTGGCTTGCACTTGCCATGGAAAGAAGGTCCTGCAGCACCGAGGCACTTCTTCCTTGAGATCTTTTCCCTCTTCATTCACTGCCTGGTGTCCCTTCTAATTCTGATTCTGATTCTGATTCTGAATCTGATTCTGATTCTGAATCTGATTCTGATTCAGATTCGGATTCGGATTCTGATTCGGATTCTGATTCTGACTCTGATTCTGATTCTGCCCTGCAGCAAAGACCCACGACATCCAGATCACAGACGTCACCGAGAGCAGTGCCAGGCTGCGCTGGGCCAGCCCTGAGCCCCACAGCACCTTTGATGTCACTGTCACCTTGGCACAGGATCACTCCCTCGTGCAGAGGCAAAACCTGACCGGCACCGAGCACGTCATCCGGGGGCTCAGGAGCGGGCAGAAATATGTTGTTGTCATCACTGGCTCCCAAAAATCCCAGCCCAAAGTAACCTACACAGGGTCATTCAGCACGAGTAAGTGACTCTCAGGAGCATGTGGGCATTTATTTTTTTTCATTAAGTGGGCACAAAAAGTGGGAGGGGAAAAAAAGAATAGGGATCGGGAATAAGTTGGTACAAAAATTGCAGCCCTGGCTGTGCTAAGTTGTGTCACTTCATGTCTGCTGTCACCAGCAGGGTATGAGACATAGTAAATGTGTTTCTGAAAAATGGGAGTTTGCACTCCAGTGGGGTTAAATCAGCACAGAATGTGGGATCATTAAAGGCAGTCCCAGAGTGGGTTTGTTACGTGCTGGAGGGTTTGTACATCGGTGCAAAAGGTCTTGGTGGGGGCCCAGTCTGCACTACTGCAATTAATAATGAGTCAAACTGGTAAACTCAGTCCAGCCTGATTTCAAAATAAGCAAGAAAAGCTGCCTCCCTAGCAGCCAGTCACATAGCTACTGATCTGCTTCCCACACTACCCAGAAAAACCCACAAAGAGGAGATGAAACAGAAGGTTTAGTCCCTTGGGGATCCAAGCTCCATGTGTACACATCCATCACCAAACTCTCTGGCATGGCCAAAGGTTGCTGTCTAAGACACAGCCAATTTTTTTTTTAATACAGTTGGCACAGAGGTGACTTGGCTTGGTGGTGTGAAGTTTGTGCTGGTCCTGCCAGTGCCATGTCTGGCTTCCTCTGGCACTCCCAAGACAATTCCAGTGCCCATGGAGAGCCTTTCCTCTGGCTTCAGTGGGTTTGGACCAGTCCCTCACCTTCACAAGCAATAAACATGCCCACAAAAATGTTGAGAAAAGACATCAGTGGGTAGAAGTAACATTTGCATGTGCTGGATTGGAGCTCCCAATGCCCAGGGAAGCTGCTTTTCCCATGGAATCAACCTTGAATGGGAATAAACTGAGTAGGCAGTGGTGGCAAGCTGTGACCTGGACACTGAGTAGGATTGTCCCCCTTAGCCACAGCCAAACCACGCACTAAAGAAAAGCAAATCCAGCCCTTCCCGTGGCTGCAGACCCCTCCATGGAATTTTTTATACCTGTGCCAATCCTCACCATAGAGGGATGTGAGGCCTGATGGGAGGAGTGTGCTCCCAGGGAGCCCTTGAGGGAACAACAGAGTACAGATCCATCAGGGATTGCCTCCATGGGGGGATGCCATTTTTGTTCTGCCATCTCCAAGGCCAGGAGACCAAAGCTAAAGTGGCTCCAGAGAGGCCACAGCCAGCTCCTGAACCCCTGCCCTGTCGATGCTGTGGGGTGAGTGGGGCCATCCAAAGCAGCCCCATGGGGCCCTGGGGATGCTCCTCTGTGGTGATCCCTGAGGATGAGCCCAAGCAGAGCCACTGGGGAGGGAAGGTGATCCCATCCTGGCACAGCTGGGCAGTTGGCGATTGCCCATCCCATCAGCTGCCTCCAATAAACATTTCTCCTATGTCTGTGCTGGGCTAAACAGATCCAGACCTGGTGCCTGTGCTGGAGCAGGGGCTGGGGGTTGTTTGTGACTCTCCTGAGGGTGCTGCTGCTGCTGCCTTCCCCTTGAGTGACTCTGCCTCTCCCCACAGAGACCCAGGCGCAGTCCCAGGTGTCCCTGGCCAACATGATGCTCAACACTGAGCCACTGGAAGGGCCTGAGAGCGGTGAGTGTGGGGGGATTGCTGGGCTGGGGGCTCACAGTGCCACTAACACCAAGGGATCTGCAAGTCCTGAGCATGGCCTTGGTGACACCCTTGGCAGCAAGGGTCAGAGCCCTGCTTTGGGGTCTCTGCCCCTTTTCATGGCTTTGGGCGACATCAAGCTTATCACACTGGTGCTGTCACACGTCATCAGTGTCACAACCCCTCCTCCAAGGGCCTGGAAGGGCTCTCAGCCTTCACCCAGCAGCACAGCCACTGCAGCCATGCCAACAATGGATCTGCCATCCAAAACTCATCCCCGAATCATCGCTCCCGGGTTTTCCTTCAGACATTTTGCTTGTGCTGGGGCTCATTTTCTTCACAAAGTGGTCTGAGAGCACGGGGAAATGCAGCCAGGAGTTGTGGAGCTGCTGTGGAGCTCTGGCTGCTGGTGTTGAGTGGGATGAGCATGGATCTCAGTCATGCCTGGCTGGTGGCACCACTGGAGCTTTGTGCAGCTGAGGGGTTGAGGGCTTGTGCTGGACCAACTCATTTCTCCTTCCTGCATGATCCACCATCCTTCCCTTCCCGTGTGCTCCTGCTCATTTGGCCCCTCTCCCTGCCACTGCCACCCCCCTCATCCCCCCTTGTTCCCACCAGGTGACAAGTACCCCCTGGCTTTATTTAACCCCTTGTTTAACCCCCTGGCACCAGCCCTTGGCAAACCAGGTGTGTGGGCTTCTCCTGCTCCAGGGAAAAGGGATGTGCTGAGTGCTTTGCTCTGCACTCCCGCACAGACCTCTCCATCTCAACTCCATTTGCTGACCCACTTGCAGCAGATGCCTCTGCCTGAGGATTTATGGCAGCCAGCAATCTGGGGGGAGCATTCCCCAAGGACGCTAATCCAAAGGTTTTCAACGGGATGAAGACTCTAAAGAGGGCAGGGAATTGGGGGTGGGTTTAGCTGAACCTCTTCTAGTTCATGGGAGACACCCATGTGTAAATATTCCCAGAGACTTTGGAGGAAAGCCCACACTCTGCCCTCCTTGTATGGGTAAAATAGCATGGATAGCCCAGCATAGCTAATAAAAACTCTGGGATTTGGACCTAAATTATCATTTTTGGGGCAGGAAAGGAACATATGTTTAAGTCTTCACTGAGCCTTCACATATGCCAGGTGCAACTTGCTTTTAGAGATAAACACACTTAAGGACTAGAAGTCACTGCCAAGACAAAGAGCTTTGAAGACAGGGTGGGGGGATTTGTGTGAGGGCTCAGTCCTCAGGGCACCAGTGGGGAATAAAGAGTTCCCACCATGTTGCTCCCAGGATCTGGGGATTGGATCTGTGACAAAACCAAGAGCAAGAAGAGGTAAAGGAGGCTGAGGAAGGTTTGTATCCAGCAAAGCAAGACAAAACACACAAGAGGGAAATGCCACCATTCGTGACCCAGACTTTATTTTCCATTTTCCCCCTCTCTTTTCAATCTCTTTGCTTTTTCAGCTTTTAACCCTCTCAGAATCACTTAACCTTTGCACCTTTTGCCATGCAGATTGGCCAGACCCTTGCTTGCTGGACTTTGACATGGGCATGCAGTGCAAGGACTATCAGATTGTGTGGTTCTTTGACTCCAAACACAAGTTCTGCAGCCAGGGTTGGTATGGTGGCTGTGGAGGTAATGCCAATAGATTTGAGACCGAAGCTGAGTGCTATAACAAATGCTTAAAGCCATGTAAGTACCCCATGAGGATTCACCCTTTTTGCATTTTGCCCTGTTGTCAAATGATGTTTGGATCAGAGAGAAAATACCATTTAAAATCCAAACCCGTGCGCTTTTTCCTCCTCCAGCAGCAGATGAGAAAGCCATGCAGCAGCCACCTCTTGAGAAAAGATTCTCATCAGGTAACACACCCCCTCCAAAAAAAATGAATCATCACAAACAAAGCAAAGCCATTCTTTCACCCTGACCATTTCACAGCATGCATCCAAGCCTATCCAACCCCAGATCAAAAGTAGCACAGAGTTAGTTTTCACTTGCTCCTTCACACGTCCATGCCCTTCCATCTGCTTTGCATGAGCCAGTCACTTTGCATGTGTGTTGTCCCACCAGGATGTGCTGTGCTGGCACAGCCTGGGTGGCAAAGCTCCCTGGATTTCATCAGGGACCTGGGGTGGCTGAACTGGAGCGTGGCATGGTCCCAAACTGGTTTGTGTTATCTCTGTGTGACCAAGAAGCGCCACCCCTCTGCTGGAATGCAGAGAATTCCCAACATTTCTCTGCCTGTAACCAAAACACCTGATGGAAAGTGACTCCATGGGGCTTGGGCATTGCATGGAGACGTTTTCCTCCATCACCAAAAGAGAAAAGCCAAGCTTGAGGGAGGAGCCTGCAGGAAAATGGCGATGCCCTCCCTTCCTCAAGGAGTTTCTGAGGTTAAGGGGTTATGTTTGCAAACCCCTTCAAGACCTGGGAAGGGAGAAGAGGCTTGAAATCACCTGTGTTGGTTCAGCAAGGGCTTGGGACGGGAACAGAGCCCAGAAAATCCTTATCAGAGCAGCCTCCCCCTCCCAGAGGTGTTCTAGGGCCCTTTGTGGAGCTTTTTTGGAGGGAAACCAAGGAGTGAAGACAACTCTGATATCTAGAGGCAGGGCTTTAGTCCTTGCAGTGGCAGAGCAGGGTTGGAAAAGGCAAATTACAGACCCACCTCATTTGCCTTTCTTAGGTTCATTTTAGGATCCTTAAATGTATTTGGGAATTTTTGTCACTGGCAAAGATGTGGAGGAAAGGAGGAAGCGGCCACCGCCAGCCACAGAGATGTCTGGGGTGGCAGAAGGGGATTTCAAGGTGCTTTGGGGATGCAAATGGGCACCATGGATCCTCTGGCTGTAATCTGAGCACTTTGCTGCCAGAGGAAGCAGCACACAGCTTCACTCCAGAGCAGGATTCCACCCTGGGAGAGCAGGGAAGCCTCCCTTATGAGGTTTTCTCTGGAGGGCACGAGTTTCTGCTAGCCCTGTCCCACAGGCCAGCCCCTTCTGATCTCTGTCACATGCTTTGATGATGTTTCCAGCAACTGTTTCTGAGGCTAAAGTGATATTTCATCAACTTGGCACCGCTCTGCCCTGGGCACAGAGTCAAGGAAAGCAGCCTTGGGGCCCTGGAGGGATGTTCAGGTCTCTGCCCGCTGTGCTCTGCTCACTTTATTCCATTTCCATTTTCTGCAAAGCCAGAGCTGGAATCCACATGGAAAATGGACACAGGAGTTCAGTGCAGCTCAGCTTTTAAGGTGCTCAGGCTCTGGGTTCAGCCCTTAGCAGGTGCAACAATGAGAAATCAGTTGAGCTCCCAAACTTTAAGGCACTTTGGGTGCAAAAACGTGCACCAGACCCACTTCCCCTTGAAAGCCTTTAAAATGCTGTGATCCCCATTAATTATGGACTTTTTATAGGTCATTTTTCATGTGTAGATGTGGAACATGAGGCATGGTTTAGTGGTGGGCTTGGCAGTGCTGGGCTCAAGGGTCTTAGAGGACTTTTCCAGCCTTAATGATTCTATGGTTTTATTTTTTTTTATTGTTATTAACTTTTTTACCATGACAAAAGTAACTCTTAAGTGTAACTGAGGAGCCCAGGCACACATTTTCTCCGTGGGATGACTTAAAACCCTGTCTCTCCCCATCTTTTCAACGTGCTACAGCTCAAAACACATTTTAACTCCCTAGTTCTTGCTCTCCATCAATTCTTGGAAAATTTTGGGTAAGCTTTTGTTTCATTTCAGACTGAAATAGGGGCAAATTAGGTTATATACACAAAAGAAATCCTTCTATTTTGATTAGTGTTTGGATTTCATTCCTGTGCAGGGTTTGGGGTAGAGTCATTCCTGCGTTCACATCTGCTGGATTTCAGTGTTTTGGAAGGTGGGGAAGAAGGGAGATGGGCTTTGGAGAAAGAAAATCTGGATATAAAAAAGGCAAAGAGCCTGCCTAAGGCACGGGGAAGCCTTAGGCTGTAGGAGCCCAAAAGCAAAGCTGAACTGGAACGTCAATACTGATTTCTGACTCCCCCTTCCTTATCTGTGGTGTTTATGCTGTGCTGAGCACAGGTGGCACAAGCTCCTTCTCCTTTCCTGTGTGAAGGGAGGTGTGTGACCTGATGGCAAGTCAGTGGCTGATATCAGATATTTTTTTAATTTTATTTTTTAAAAATGATTTGGCGATTTCATTTTGCCACAATCCGAGCGCTCTGTTGTTTTGTCCCCCGCTCACCCAGCCAGGAATGCAGGATGCAATGTGGTGGACTCAGGAGCATCTTCACATGGAAAATTTCTCTTTTAAGTGAAGTCAGTCATTTTAATGGTGCCAGTACTTCTTGCCTTGCAGCCCAGCCAGTCCTCTCCAACTCATTTCCTACAGATCCAAGGGATTTGCAGAGAACCACTGCCATGCAGTACTCCTCCTTCATCACTCCTGGATGCATGGCAGCAGCACAGGAGACAAACAAACTGGTGATCTCCAGAGAAAGAGGTTCTCTTTGCAAAGATGGAGATGGGATTTAGTCATCTAAATCAGGAGACTGCACAGTCTGAGCTGCGGATGCCCTTTCCCAGCCTGCATTCCAGCCCTGCCCTGCAGACGCACTCAGAAAAGGCTGTGCTTCGCCCAGGAGTGCCACTGACCCTGTTGCTCCTGGTTTTTCCCACAGTGATGGATGTCTGCCGGCTGCAGAAGGACGAGGGCACCTGCAGGGACTTTGTGCTGAAGTGGTACTACGACCCCAAGACCAAGAGCTGCGCCCGCTTCTGGTACGGCGGCTGCGGCGGCAACGACAACAGGTTCAACACGCAGAAAGAATGTGAAAAACTCTGCACCCCTGGTAAGAGGGACCAGCCACACCCTTGGCATCCCCCCTCTGCTGAGCCTGGCAGTTTGTCTTCCTTCAAAATCCAGCATCAAAACCTTATTTGTTCCTTCTTTCCTCACCAGGTACCATCAACTCCAGCGCGGTGGCGGCGATGGGGACATAGAGCCAGGGGCCGGCCAACACTTACCTCTGAGACAGCATCACCTTTGCCACCTTGCCCCTATAGAAGCTAAGGGTATAGACAACCTTGCACTGTAATATTTCATGCTTTTAACTCCCAGGCAAACCCCGAGGAGAGGGTTTTGCTGCATGACCTATCAATATGGTGCTAAACTGTTTGTGGACTGAGTGCTACACGTGCCCGGGTTATATTGTATAGCTTCAACATTGCCAAATATTTACCCAAATGCAGATTGTTATTGTCTCTCAACATGTCTTCTAAATTAGCCTTTTTTCCCCCCCAGTTCTGGCTGTCTGCCTATATAAGGCATCACAAAAATGAGTCAAAAAAAAAATCATAATAATTTCACTGCAGCTTGTTACCTGCTTGCTTTTATCCTTCTCATAACTGAGCGTAACTTTACAGGGGAAGCCTTTGTGTAAGAGAGTGGCTGATTCTGATAAAAAAATTGGTTCCATTTCCACTCTTCCTCTTTTGTTTTTTTTTTCTTTTTTCTCCTTTTGCTGGATTCAGTCTCAGACTAGATCTCTTGTATGCATTTGTACCACATGTGGCCAACTGAACTAGCAAGGAAAAGGAAGCAAAGTTTCCAAATGCAAATGCACTGCTGGGACCAAGGCCTCAGTTAACAAATCTTTAAATTGTGGTGTAGGATGCCTCTGGCATTCTTCTGATGTTGTATGTTTTATAAAATACAAAGCAAAGCAGTCTGGGGAAGGGGAGCAGTGGGAGGGAGGGGGGGGTTTTATTTTTATTGTGGATTCTGTGTCAGGAAGTCTATACAAAGAACTTTTAAATAAAGTCTAATGGAGGTTTTGAGAAACTTGTGGGTTTGTCTTTGTTAAAGCCAGTGTGGGTATCAATGGAATCGTTTTCCAGGGTCTGGAAAGCAATTATTTGGGGGGGGGAATCCCACTGTTCCTCAGAGGGAGGATAGATGTGGTAAGGGTATTCAGGGGAACAGCACTGAGAGGCTGCTGGCAACCTGGAGATTTCCAGCTTGGAAAAAAGGTGGAAACAGAGATGTCTTGGTTGTGAAATCTCCATCCTGAAGGAATTTAAACTGAGCTGGACATGGCATTTAGCAACTTGGCCTCAGCCAGTCCTGGGTGTCCCTGTGTGACTCAATGACCCCATAAGTATTTTCATCTGTCTCCTTCACTTTCCACAGCCATGATTTTTACCCTTCTTCTCCTTCTCTGAGCTCACCCAAGGAAGATGAAATTCCCAGAAACAAAGCACATTTCCCTGCCCCTTCAAATATCCCCCCTGAAATCAGAAAGCAGATGAAAATGGCCACCCCAGGGCACAGGACAGCCCTGGGCTGTGGGGCTGACATCCTCAGTTTCCCTGAGCCTCAATGCTGTCCCCAGGCAGGGCTTGATAACACTTCCCATGGCCTGCTGGAGGTGTCTGGAAGGAAAAAGGGAGCCTTGCCATGGAGAGGGCAGCTGGAACACCAAAACCAGGCCATTGCTGGGGGAGAACTGGGTTGGATTGGTTAAATCTTGGAAAGGAGACCCTTGCCATTCAGGGCTTCTCCAGGTGTTCTTCCAGGGGTCAGGGTGGGGCTGGCACGAGGACAAGGCCACCTGGTGCTGTCCTGCTGCACTTCAGGCAGGTCCCCATGGGCAGGAGATGTTCCACCTGCGTTGCACACACAACAAGAATGGCTTTGGAGGCATCTCCAGGAGGATTTGCCCTTCACCACATCATTTACAAGACTGAATTTTTGCACCTCCTTGGATCCAGGGGGTTCCAAGGGTGCAAGAAGAGCTCACAGGGCTGCTCTGGGCTTTGTCCTCGTGGGGATTTACAGTTCAGGCATCCCATTCCTGGCAGGAGGAGCAGCCCAGAGCCCAAAACTTCCCGTCAGCACCGAGCCGCTTGCGTGGGGACAGGGGACAGCTCGGCCGGGGACGGGCCAAGCCGTGGCAGCTGAGCTGGGGAAGCTGAGCTGTTCATTTGGCACTTTCCCCTTTGAGCACACCACAAGGGCTTCAGTAGAAAGAGAGGGGAATGGGTAAATTTCATTTATTTATTTATTTATTATTGTAACTGGCCATTGCAGTGGCTCAGAGTGACTCAGGAGCCTGCCCTACATCTCACTGCGAACCGGGCATGGCCAAGCCCCCCCATTTTCTGCTGTCAAAAACTGCACTAAGCTTAAAGTGATCCTTCCCTCCGTCCTCCCAGCCCTCTGCAGCACGGGAGAGCTGTTCCCGATGCCGGCGCCGCCTCCGTTTCCCGGGGCAGCTGCTTTCCATGCAGCGCTCCAGGATGCCGGGGCGCATCCCGGGGATGTCACAGAGCGCCGGGGGAAGAAGCAGCAGCTCGGGCAGGGGCCCCTCATCCCCTCCCATCCCCGGGGCGTCGCAGGCGCCTCCCGAGCCTTTTAAGGAAGCGAGTTACGCCCCGGGCCCCCGGCCACGGCCC
>NW_005054507.1:47668-64061 GCF_000277835.1 Geospiza fortis | reverse complement strand
TGCCGCTCTCAGCTGCCGCTGGGGAGCCCCCAGAGCCACGCCCTGCGCTTTTGGCGTGGCCCCAGACCCCCCTCTAAGCAGGGGTTATTCTGCAGACATCATCTCCCGCATCAGAAATGCCCCTGGAGTCGCTTCAGAAGGTCAGTCTTACACCTCTGCCCCGGACCTGGGCTAGAATTTCCCTTCAAGCTGAGGGCATGTTGTGAGATGGAAGCGACACTGGAATTGCTCTAAATCTCTGGAGTTTTCCAGGATTGGGTCAGGGAATCCTTCACAGGGCTGGTGTAGGTTGAGGTGACCTTGCATAAAGTCCGGGTGATCCCTGAATGTGATGCTGTGTTGTCAAATCTGAGTGCTGATTCTGTCCCAAGGAAAGAACCACAGAATGGTCTGGGTTGGGAGGGACCTTAGAGATCATCCCATCCCACCCACTGCCACGGGCAGGGACACTTTCCACTAGCCCAGGGTGCTCCAAGCCCCATCCAACCTGCCCTTGGACACTTCCATGGATCCAGGGGCAGCCACAGCTTCCATGGACACCCTGTGCCAGGATCTCCCCACCCTCACAGGGAAGAATTCCTCCCCAATATCCCATCTAAACCCTCAGTTTGAATTCATTTCCCCTCGTCCTGTCACTACATCTTTCTTGCACTGTCCCCTCAGGTCCTGCAGGGAGATGGGTGAGGCACAATCAGCAGAGCCACCAGCCCTTATTTTACCAGGGAATTTCCTCCTGGAGCATTTCCCAGTCAGGCTGCCCAGAAGAAGTCACAAAATCCTACACTCCTTCCTACACCCACACTTTGTCCTTAAAGAGGGATAGTGGACAGCCCCTGGGACAAACCACTACAAACAGTCACTGCCAAATCCCACTTTTTCCAGTTGAAATCCAGAGGGTTCTGGATGCTTCTGCTGCCCTGGGAGACCAGAAGGCTATGAGCCTGCTGGTGAGAACTCCAGGGTTCAACCCTAGAGCACAGACATAACCACTTATGGTACCAGTGGTGTCATAAAAACCAAGAGCAGGACGTGTCCTAGAGTTCAACACTGAAGCCAGACCCTTAAATTTAGGACAGCATCAGCATTTAAAGCTTGGTTGGGTTCCCTCAATGCTGCAGCTTTGCATTTAGTCACAGCCTTCCAGGGAGACCTTTACAAGGAGAGGCAAAGTGGCTCTGACACATTTTATTAGCCACTATTAAGTTTATTACATCACTAAAAGAAGCCAGTCTAGAAGTCTATGGATGCCCAGATGTACCTGCCCAGATCCTTCCTGGGTTTTCCAGCAATGCCAGCGTTGACATTCCAAGGTCAGGAGTTCAAGGAAAACGACATCTTCCAGGCTGGGCATTCCGGGAAGTTAGGAATGTATCCAGGTGCTTGAGCAGAGATGCAGATAAACCTGGAGCAGCTGAGCCTGCAGCAAAGGATCTTTGGGAAACGGGGACAGAGGTGGGGGCATTTCCTTGGCCAGGGGTCTGCTGCTTGTGGGATGGAAACACCACAACCCCCAACCCCAAAATCGCTGCAGGAAGGTGGAGATGATCAGGTAAAAGAGGGGCATTTGGAAGATCCTAGATTTTCTAGGTGCTCCATTGCTTTCTGCCTATGTTTTGCAGCCCCACAAGTGTTTTGGGGGCAGAATAGTTGGAACGTCCTGGGGAGCAGCACCTGGCAGGGATCTCACTGCAAGCAAGCTCCATTCCCCTGAGCCGAGCTGAGCATCCCGGGTGGTTCTAAATCCCAAAAACCTTTGATCCACGATAACTTTAACCTTCCCAGACCTTGCCCAGAGGCCGGGGATCACTCAAAATCAGAGCAGGCAGCTCTGGGGAAGCGCAGCCTTCCCAAAAGCCAGCCCCAGGGCTCAGCGGGACGTGGCGGGATAAACAGCCCCAGCGAGAGCCGGGAGTGCGCTCCAGCTGCAGGAGGATTTATGGGACAGCAGCAGCACGGCTTTTTTGGTTTTTTTTTTTTGGTTAAACAGAGCAGATCCGAACCAGATGTGTAACCTTTATCTCCATCGCTGCGCTCCCAGAGACGGGGGAGCAGACGGGGGAGAGGGAAAGACGTTTGAGTTTCCATGAGCCCCGCATGCTCCCAGAGCCAGCTCACCAAGAAAAATGAGCCCCGGCAGCCAGGAAACTTCGCTGGCTGCTCAAGCCCCGTGTTTTGTTTCCTCCCTCCGTTGCCGCGGAGAAATAAAAGCGCTGCTGCCGGCTGCGATGAGCTCACCGCGCTGCTCCGTAAAACCTGACATTGTAAAGATGTGACCCGGCAGGAGGCTGGGGATGAGCCCTGGGCTCTGCTCCCCGGGAAGGGCAGGAGGCTCAGACATCCATATTTTGGGCATTTTCCCTCCCAGGCAGCAAGGTGCAAGGGGAGGGATGTGGGAGAGTGATGGGTGCTGCCTGGGGATGCCAGGGGAGAAGGGTCCCCGAGGGAAAAGGACAAAATGGGGAATTCTGTACTGGATTTGTGATGACCCCAGACGCAGGGAAGAATGATGTGCATTTGAGTTTATGATATCAGAAGGTTAATTAATGATTCTATTCTATTCTATTCTATTCTATTCTATTCTATTCTATTCTATTCATTTAACTATTTTACACTGCACTATACTAACAAGAACTCTCTCAAACTGAAGAAACTTGCGACTGACTGCTGACAGTCCCCACACCCACACGTGCATCCAACTGGTTAATGAATTAAAACACTCTCACCAGAATCCAATTAAGTGATCACCTTGGGTAGACAGTCTTCCAACACATTCCACACGGTTCAAAAACACAGGAGTAGCAGATGAGATAAGAATTGTCTTGATCTTTCCTTTCCTTTCCTTTCCTTTCCTTTCCTTTCCTTTCCTTTCCTTTCCTTTCCTTTCCTTTCCTTTCCTTTCCTTTCCTTTCCTTTCCTTTCCTTTCCTTTCCGTTTTCTCCTCGGAGATGGGAGTGGGCAAAGGCCAAATAAGCCATTGCTCTTGAAAAAAAGGCAGAAATTATTTAAGTGTTTGAGAGCTAATATATATATTTTATATTTATGCCTTACAAATGGGCTCTGCAAGAGCATGATCAATGAACTGAAGGGGAACTGAAAGGCCTAAAGAAAAAAAAAAGGGGTTGTTAGGGACAGAATCAGTAGTTTGTTGTTTCTAAAATACTCCTCTGCCTTTCCAGCAGTGATTAATTCAGCAGATGGGGAGGTTGCGTTGGAGGTTAATGAAAAAAAAAGAGCATTGCATTGGATTGACTGGAATATTGCAGGGGCCATGACACAGCCTTTGGAAATCAGTGCAGCACTGGGGCTGCTCCTCTGCAGGGTTTGGATTCCAGCTTCCCCTGCTCCAGCCCTCAGAACATCCTTCACTGATGGTGGATCTGGGCTGACAGCATTGCCACCCACTGTCCTGCAGCTCAAAGCTTCAACTGGTGCCACTGGGAAAGGCAAGCCAGTATTCTCCCTCACTGCTCACATATCCATCCCTGGAATTCTGCTGATTCTGGGGGCAAGGATGGTTTTCTAAGTAAAAAGTGTTAAAAGAGGAGTTCTGCAGTAGGAAGGTTACACACAGTGAGCCTGACCTTTCCCACAGCTCTCATGGCATTGCATTCTGCCCCAGTTCTGTTCTTTTTTTTTTTTTTTTTTTTTTTTTAAGCTGCTAGAAATGAGAAATTATTTTGGAAAAGCCAAAATCCTGCCTTGGGTACTGGGGTCCCTGCAGGGCTTGCTGGGTGAAACATCCAGATCCCTGGACTCCCAGTGTTTGGAGTGATGACAGGGTGGATTTTGGACTAAACACACAGCAAAAAGTCGCAGATCCAGAAGCTTTTTCCAAAACAATCACTCAAAATCCCCACTTGCACCATAATTCTCCTTCTTTTCTCTGTGCTTTCTCATCTTCCATCCCTTTATCCTTGGGCTTATAAAGCAGCTCAGCTCTGCAATGGAAGCAGGTGGCCCCAGAATGTCAGGGGCTTTATATTTAATGCTGTTTCTCCCCCGGGATGGATCATGGAATGCTGTTTCTCCCCCAGGATGGAAACAGCCATGGGAGGAAGGCAGAAGGGCACCCCCAGAGCAGCCTGGAAGCTGCACCCCCTCTTCCTACCTTCAAAGCCTGCAGGTTGTAGGTGTCAATGTGGGATCAAAAGCAGCAAGTTGGGCAATGGGAAGCCCACAAATGGGAATGTTGCCCTGCAAAACCACAGCGGACAAGCCCCTGGGTGTCTGAGGACAGGCACAGCTCGTCACACAGGGGTAAATCACAGACTAAGCAAGGAGAATTAGAATTCTCTTCCCACTGTGGGGCTATTTCTTGAAGTTGGCCGAGTCAGAGCATCCCCCCAGTGCAGCCCAGAGCCCCTTTTTGCCCCTTTCCCAGCAGGACAGGGCAGAGAGCCAGGTTTAACACCCAAGTGCAAAGGCCTTGTTAAGTGCTAGTAAAACACGGGCAGCTTGGAAGAGCTTTAGGAGACCTGAAGTGTTTGGGATTAGAGCCAGCTCCACCCTGGAAGTGGGAGCTGAGGAAGGAAGGGAGCCAGGTGCTGGCTGTGCAGGGCAGGGGCCTGCAGGGATGGGGTTAATCTCAGACTCAGCAGCCTGGCAAGGAGACTGAGGTCAGGCCTCCCGAGGGACAGCTCCAATCCCTGCTCCCTGTGACAGGGACAGCACCCAGAAAATGGCTGCAGATCAGGGAAAGGTTCTCCCCCCAGAGGGTGCTGGGCACTGCCCGGGCTCCCCAGGGAATGGGCACAAGCCCAAGCACATCCAGAGCCCAAGGAACACTTGGACAATGCTCCCAGGGATGCCCAGGGTGGGGTTGTTGGGATGTTGGACTCCATGATCCTCATGGGTCCTTTCAGCTCTGGATATTCTGTGATTTGATGATTCTGGCTTGAGGGTTACCTCCCAGTTTTAGCATTTTCTCCCCTAATATGACCTAAGCAGCCACATCTGCCCCATTTTCCTGCCCCAGCTGCCTTGGGAAGGGGTGTGGGCATGGGGAAAGGGATGGTGACTCTTCCTAACCAGGGCTTGCAGCTCCCCATCTCTTTGGGAACCAGCAACCATCCCCTGCGCACCTGCACCTAATACTCTAGAAGGTCTTTTTTTGCATCTCCATAGCTTTTTTTAACCCCTCCATTTGACCCCTCTCCATTCAAAGCCCCCCAGTCTGAGCCCCCAGTCCCACCCCAGGAGTTTGGGCATTGCTGGGTTGGGAAGACTGAAAGCTGCTCGTCCTTCCCACCCCTCCTCTCCTTGCTGCTGCAACAGGCAGCAGCTGGAAGGCTGCCTCCCTTTTATAATCTCACTTTTGGGAATAAAAAAGGCAGTTCTGCTCGCAGTCTGCAGCCAAGCTCCTTGCAGAAGAGCAGGCTGTGCTCTGGTCAGCCCCGTGCGTTGTCCCCACAGCTGTGTCCCATCCTGGGAACATCTGATGCTGGTGCTCACGTAAGGATGGGGAGGAGAACATCCCCCTTGCACGTTTCCTTTGGCAGCCTGTGGCAGGGAATGCTTTTCCAAGGGGGCTGTGCTGATCCCTGGATGCCCACGGGGCAGTGTGGGCTCAAATCTTTTCCCACACGGGTTTCCCTATGCAGGGGCAGCTCATCCTGACTCACAGGATCACAGGAGGCTTTGGGTTGGAAGGGACCTTAGAGATCTTCTAATTCCCTGCTAATTTCCCTTCCTACACACCCCACAAGTGTGCATCCCACCAGACTCCTCCAGGCATGCCAGAGAGGTGGACATGATGAGTTTTCCCAGCCTCAGCAGCAGCATGGGAGAAGCCCACTGCCAAAATCCACCACCTCCCCAGGAGTTTTCATCGTGCCTTTGCTCCCTTGGTATTCCCAGCAGGCAGGGAGGGCTCCAAGCCACATTTCCAAGCTCTCAACCTGCCAGAGGCACAAAGCAGCCAACAAAAAGTTGGTGCAGCAGCGAATGCTTGAGCCTTCCCTTGGTTGTGGGGTACCACAGGGTGAAAAACCCTTTGGCAGGTGCAGGGTGAGCAGAGAGGATTTATTTCTGTGGAAAACGCACCTCCTAAATGGCTGCCTCCTCCTTCCCTACGTGTCCATCCACAGCAGAAATCTCAGGAATTTCCATGGCAGCGCTCTCAGGAAATCTCCGCGTTTCTCCCAGACGTGTCTACGATGGGACATGGATTGCACAAGAAGGTCTGAGAGCTGGGCAAGGTTGAGTCTAGAAAAAAAAAAAATGGAGAGACAGAAATCCTGAACAAAAAAGCAGCTTGGAAAAAGCAGTCAGAAGCTTGAAGCACATCCAGACCACTGCTCTGGAAATCAGGCTGAACAGTCTTGTGACATCAGGTTCTCTCAGGAGGTCGCTGCTATTTCCCAGCTGTAAAGGCCTGGGAATGTTGCTAGCAGCCCATGCTTGACTTTGGAAGAGCTGGAAAGGACTGCTGCAGTGGCCAAGCAGCAAATCATAGAATCACTAAGGTTGGAAAAAGTCATGAAGGTTGGAAAAGAATTCCAAGACCATCGAGTCCAACCTTGAGCCCCACCTTGTCACCCAGCCCAGAGCACTGAGTGCCACGTCCAGGCCTTCCTTGGACACCTCCAGGGATGTGGGACCCACCACCTCCCTGGGCAGCCCTTTTCCAATGCCTGACCACCCTTTCCATGGAGAAATTCTTCCTGATGTCCAACCTGAACCTCCCCTGGCACAGCTTGAGGCCCTTTCCTCCTGTCCTGTCCCTTGTTCCCTGGGGGAAGAGGCCAACCCTCCGCTGGCTCCTCCGTGCTGCCAGGGATTTGCAGGCTGGCAATGAGCTTCCCATGGCTTGGCCAGCTCAGAACTGGGAAGCACAAACCACAAACATTCTCCACAGGTCCTGGATTTGCCCTGAAGGTCCAACAGGCCCCTCAGTGCAGTTTCACCCTCTCTGGCCTCAGCAGAGAGCCCCAGGGGGAACTTTTGATCTCAGACACGACCGGCACCTCTGCGTTTCATGTTTGAGGAGATAAATATTTGGGCACACGCTCGTTCCAAGGAGCATTGCTGGAAGTTTATAATGTTGGATAAGCTGGATATGTCGGAAAGCCCCTTGTAAAGGGATTGGGATGGTTATCCCAAACGAGGCAGCAGAACCCCTTTGCTTTTCCCTTGCACTCCTCCATCCAGAGAAGCTGGGTCTGACCCCAAGCTCAGACTGCAGCCATCCCTTCCCAGAGGCACGAGGAGCACGTGGATGTCGGGATCAGCCCCCACAGACCCCAAACGTGGCCAGCCCTGGGCTGAGCAGCCTCCCTGCCTCCCACGCAGATCCGGGATCCAGCCGGGAGCTGCATGAGCTCATGGCTGGGGCGGCGCCAGCTGCAGGGAAGGGACAGACGGGGAAAAGGGAAGGCAGCACCAGAAAAAGGAGAATTGGAGAGGAAAAAAGAGGGGGAAAAGGAAAAAGGGAAATGTATGTGTATTTAAATAATGTGTATAAAAGGGAAAGGAAAGAGGAAACAAAAAAAAAGGGAAATGGGAAATGTATGTGGGTATAAAAGGAAGGAAAAGGGTAGAGAGAAAGGAGGAAGGAAAAAAAGAAAGGGAAAAGGGAGAATGGAGAAGGGAGAAGGAAAAAGAGAAAGGGGAAAGGGAGAATGGGGAAGGGAGAGGGAAAAAGAGAAAGGGGAAAGGGAAAAGGGAGAATGGAGAAAGGAGAAGGAAAAAGAGAAAGGGGAGAGGGAAAATGAAAAGAAAAAAAACCACACACACACAAAAAAAGAAAATAAAGAAGAAAGAAAATAAAAGAAAAAAGACAACAGGAAAAAGGATCAAGATAAAATAGAAAAAAAAATTAAAAGAAAAAAGAGAAAGAGAAAGAAATACCTTGAGGCCAAGTCCACACAGATCAACAGCAGCTCCCAGAGGAGACAAGGAGAGGGATGGGTGCCAGGGCAGGGCAAAAGGAGCCTGTTCTCTGCTGAAAACAGTTCCCTTGCCAAGCCCACAAACTGGGGGGAAAATCATCTTATCTCCATGCCTTTTGAGCCCCATGAATGCTTTGAGCCCTGTGTGCATTGAACACAAGGATAAGCAGGGAAATCCCTGTGCAAGGGCCAGGAAGGGGACTTTGGGATTTCAGGGACCTCTCTGCTCACTGGTGGGGGTCAACACCAGCAGCACCAGCTCAGACCATGAGGGATGCAAGGAAACAACCCATCAGGGAGAGCCAAGTGTTTTTAGAGACCCTGCATGGCTGGGCTGCCCTCTGGGCTGGTTAAGACAAGGGGATGATTTGTGGCTGTGAATCCCTGCGTGCGAGCTGGAAGAGATCCCTCGCTGACGTTACGGCTGCTGTCCCTGCTCTGGTGGAGGAAAAAGGAGACTTTTGTCAACAGCCCCAACAAGTTTAGTCCTCCTGAGATCACCACTGTCTGCTCTGGTTCCTGCACACTTGGGATGGCATCAAGGAGCAGGATCCCACGGGAAAGCTGATGGGGCAGCTCATCCTCTTCCTCTCCATGTCACAGCCAGGCCATCCAGGGAAAAACACCATTACATTTCCCAGAAAACTTCTCCAAATTTGGCAGAAATGTGGTTTTAGTGAGCTCAGCTACCAAAACCCTACCTACGTTACCTTGGTACTCCAGCAGTCCTCACTCCACCTCAGGATAAACCTCAAACTTCCTCTGGGAATTGGGAAAACACCTGCAAGACAGGATTTTATCTGTACTGTCCCTGTGGGAGCCAGCTCAGAGGACACCCATGGAGGGGGATTGTGCACCCAAAGCTGGTGATGCCAACACAGGGGGACTGAGAAGGACCCAACCCTTGTGTAGCCACAGCCCAGCTGCACTGTGATTTTTCTGGAATGATTTTATGAGCAAGGCAGGGTGGAAAAGGAGATCTTTCTCCCCAAACCCAGCCCTGCTAATATCTTGAAAAATGGGTGAGGAGTGAGGCTGAAGCATGTTTGGAGCCATCTGCCATGAGGGTGGGAATCAGGGATGTGCTGTGGGGAGCTTGGGGTGGGGCAGGGGGCTGTTTCCCCATTCATCCCCTGCAGGTTTTTGATCCTAAAGTGTGAGACTGGCACTGGGATGGGGCTTTCCCATCCTTCTTCCCTTGACTTTGCTGCTTTCTCCCCATGCCTTTTTAACTCCCAGTGTTCCCACACCATCCCAGTCCTTAACCAGGCTGCTAAATGAGCTTTGATTCCCTTGCAACCCTACCAACGTGGCCAATCCTCAGGAAAGAAGCCGGGAACTCCTCCAGCCGTCCGAGCCCTTGGCTCTGCTCTTCTCCAGAAGTGCAGGGGTTGGTACCGGCTGATCCAAGGCAGAAATTTGAGTAATTTCCTCCAATTAGTATCTTTTTTCTTTTACTTCACTGACACAATTTTCTGCAGAGAGCTTTCCTGCAGCATGTGGTGTCTCGTGTTTTTAGGGGGACGGCCAAACACCTTCTTGAAACAGCCCAAGCCGGGCTTAAAGAAACTCAGCACTTTCTAGTAATACTGAAACCTAATAATACCTTAATATGGGAAAAACCTCAAGCTTTAATTTAACTTTGCACCCTCTGATTCCCTGGGGCTTTTACCATGGGAGAAAACTGCTTGTCCAGAGTTCCTCCTCCATCTCCCGGCAGCACAGGGCTGGCTCAAAGCGTGTCCTCAAAAGCTTTGCTATTTGGCTGCTGTCCCTGTCATTTCTTCAGATGAAACAATATTTTGCAGCAAATCAAAGCCAGGCGTGAGAGCCCGACTTTCCTGGCAGCCACTTGGGGCGTGAAGCTGGCAGGTAACTGCACACTCTGCTGGGCTGTGCTGGATAAAGCACCCCTGTCCCACTTCTGATCCCACCCAGCGCTGAAAAACGGGATCAGCCCTCCCCTGGCAGACAGGAAAAAACAAGTTTTTTTCCATGAAACACAGCTTTAAAGCAAGCAAATCAGTGGAAGTCTGACTGCCATGCTTCTCAGTGGAAGTCTGACTGCCCCCAAACCATGAGGAGGCAGGGGAGATGCCGAGCTGGCAGCAGGATTTCCCAGTTCCTTCCCCATCATGGCCACAGATAGGAATCAGGCAATCCCCAGGGATGCGTTAGCAAGGCCAGACTGATGGGTGAAGGAGCCAGACATGCTGCACTGGGGGATGGCATGGCTTGGAAGCTGTCACTGTAGGTCTCAATGTCACCCTGATCCAGACCTCTCTTCCCACCCATGCAAAAAATCCTGTTTCACACCTTTGCAAAAGTGAGCTTGCATCTCTGGTGGCTGGAACAGACTGGTTCAGCTCAGCTTTGATGTTGCCAGGTGTGTAAGAGCACAACAGTCCTGCAAAGGTTTTTAAAACGCATTAATTTCAATGTCATTAATTTAAAATTCATTAGAATCCTGCTCCTGCCCAGAGCCACGTGGGTGCTGCTCAGGCCCACATTCGCTGGGCACCAACTCAAGCAGGGCTGCCAAGTGTTGCTGAAACACACCAGCTTTGCCCCAAAATGCTGGGTGAGAGCCAAAGCCTCTCTCCTGACTCCTTAGCACCCTGCTTTCCCATAAATCCAGCAGCTGCCCCTTCACTTCCACTATCATCAAACAGCAGCAAGGATCAGAAGGAATTTGTTTCCATGGGAGCCTGATCCTATCCTGGCAATCTCTGGGTTAAAGAGAAAGACCCCAGGGAGGGGTGCTGGCACTGAAGGTGCTCCACCATCCAGTGCAGAGCAGCAATGCCACATCCTTGCTTTAGAGCACCTTCTGTAAAAGCTGCTTTGATAGCACTCGCTGGCCCAGCTGCTTTCCTCACTTATTTTTCTGCTGAGATTATGTTATTGAGTGGTTTGTTTGCCTGGCACAAAATGCTCACGCAAAGTAAGAAAAAAACCCCCAAACAACACAAGCCAAAACTGATTTTTTTCTAATTCTGTATTTACTTTCTGGCTGAGTGCTTCCAAAATAAGAGTTTTGGACACCTTGGGTGGGGACTGTTTGCTGTGACAGGTTCCGAGGGCACACAGGGACATCCTGCCCCGTGGCTGGCAGGGCCACAGCACCAACAAATCCCTGCCACCAGGGAGGAGAAGATGGCCCAGCTTGATCAGGGTGAGGGACACAACTCCCTCAGATGAGGGGCAGCTGGGTGGATTCCACAAGGGAGAGCCAGGGGATGGGAGATGGATGGTGAGAGGCACAGATGGTGCTGCTGATGGGGCAGTGACCATCTAAGCGTGGCAAGAGAGCTTCCCCCAGCTCAGCCTCCCCAGCTGAGGGATGGGCAGCAGGCAGAAAGCTGTCCAGGCAGTGGGGTGACGTGGATTTTCTGGGTCCCCATTTAGTTACTAAGCTAAGAGGAGGTGATGCCTGGCCTTCCTCTGGCCGGTTTTTGCCTTTCCTTTCAGCACATTCCAGAGCTTTCTGCAGTGTTTGCTGTGGCCTGAGCTGGAGCCAAGCCCCTGGGAGACGCAGAGGTGGGACTTGGTTTAACACAGAAGTGCCAGGGTGGTGTTTGTAGAAGCCTTCCATTGGTTTTTAGGGAAACATGGACAAAAGGCAGGCCCTGGGCTGGCATCAAGGGATGCTGGCACATTCCTGCAGCCACTCCCAAAGGTCTCTGGAAGAGCTCAGGGGAGCTCAGCCCCAGGAAGGCCAGCATGTGCTACTTTACAAGCAAGGTCAGGTTTGTCTCAAAGCCTTGGCATTCCTCAGCATCACCAGGGAGGAGGGACAGAGGGATATTTCTAATAAGCACTCACTGCAGGATTTTAGAGCAGGGACTCTCCAGAGTCACTAAGCAATGCAGAAGTGAGGTACCTACTTTGTAATGCCCGTGACTTCACTGCCAATACCAGCCTTTTTCTTAGTTTTTTCTCAATTTTCTTCATTTTCAGGTGGCTGCTGAAGTCTCCCAAGCCTGCACTGTGCCAGATACCCAGCTGGGAGATCTTGGACCAGCAGTTTCCATTGGATCCAGCTTTTTTCCCTTTGCATTTACCCTTTGCTCTTGCTGCTCCTTCTGACCAGTACTGGGAAGGGCTGGATGGGTTTTGTCCCCTGAATTTTGCCTGAGGTTGCTCGTTTTCATCCCCTCCTTTTTCATGTGAGAGGCCTCAGCATTTCTTTCAGCCCCTGCACCTCTCACATGACTGCACTGGCACAGAAACCAGAAAAGTTTAGTCATGGCCTTCTGTCCATCCTGTGCCAAGGAGGACAGAAATGAAAACAACCCCATTCAAAGCCCCTTGAGGGAATGAATCCCAGCCCAGGGCTAATGAGCTACGGGCACAATTAGCCCAGGAATCCCATTAGCCACACAGCCACCCTTTCAGTCAAATAAAAGGAGCCTCCAGTTCAAAAAACCTGAAGTTTTAGGCCAGTGATCAAATCAAAAAACCCCACAAGTTGGGGGCTTTTAAAAGAAATTTGTGTTATTGAGTATTTCCCAGTTTTCCCAGTTCCTGTGAGTTCTGCCTCGAGGAAATGGCAATGATCCTCCCTCCCTGCAGCAGCTGATGCTGGGCATCTCATCTCCCTCTGGTCTCCTTCCTCCTCTGCCTCAGCTCTTACAAAATAAAATAAGTCAAACCTCAGGAAAGTCCTGATGTTGCCTTAAAAATAGGAGTTTTAAAGAAAAATTGATGTCATCTTCGTTCTGCTTATTCCTGTGGGTGTTGGGGGTTTCAAGCTGAAACTCACCTGTGAATCCTTCCCCAGGAGGGCTGGGAGCTCCCCACAAACTGGGATTTCAGGGCAGATCCCAGAGTTCTGTGTGTGAAAAGCAGGCAGCTCCACAACCCGTGACTGCTGCGGCTTCCGCTCTCATTTTTCTGATTTCTGAAAGAAGAAACAGAGCAAAAGAAAAACCAATTAAATGTTTCCCTTGGTTTTCAAGCAGAAATTCCTACTTTGGTGCCACCGCCAGTCACTGCTGAAGGAGGGCTGAAATGAAGTCTTGCCATGGAGCAAGGGCAGGCAAAATTCAGGTTTCCCAGCCCCTCCAGCTCCATGCCCAGCTCGTTGTGCTGGAAGGCAAGGCTGCAAATGTCCACTGCATGAACAGCTGTGGGCTGGAGGTCATTTTCATCAATTCTGTAAAAAAAAATCCTGCTTTTTGAATGCCTTTGAATGTCTTGAGAAGCTCCAGTGAGGCAGGTGGAGGGTGCAGGAGATGTGAGAGCTGGGGGGACTGACATGGATAAAATGCCAAGCTGAGCCAGGCTGCAGGGGCAAGCCATGAAACTCTCACAAAAGAGAGGAATTTGCTCCAACAAGAGGTTCACAGAGGTTCATCGAGGACCTTTCAGGAAGAAAATGAGAGAGAGGGAAAATTCTGGAGTGCAAAGTGGGCAAGTCATGGTTGGAGAGAACAGATGAATGTGGGGAGAAGTTCACTGCAAAATAAGAGCTTGCACTGGTCAAAATGATGGGGAAACTCACAAGGAAGGAGAAGCAATCCAAATCCCTAGCCCTTAAATGGATAAAAATGCTGGGATACATTGGAAGCAACATCAGGACAGATGCTGTCCACAAGCTCTGGCAAGGCAGAGACCACAGGATTGATGAGCTGTGGGCAAGACACTCTGCTCCTCTGAGGACATCTGGGAGGAACTGGTGTCCAGAGCTACTGCTAAACAAACATGCCATCTGGATAAATAACTCCTCTGGAAAAACCTTCAGGATACAATCCAGCTGTGGCCATTTAAGGGGAAAAAGGAAAAAAAAAAAAAAAGAGGTAAAAAATGTGGGAGCAGAACACGAGCAGCACCTCAGGCAGGTCACAAAGCCTTGGGACAGGGCTAAATGGTGAGTGTAGCTAAAACTAGAATCAAAACAAACCTACAACCTGAGAATGCCAGGCTGCAAGCTTCTCTGGATGGAATGGTGGCTCATTCCCAGGGTGAGGAGTCCCATGGTATATTTGGGTTTCCTCCACTGGCACCTACCAGTTGTTTGTCCCCCACGCTCCATGGATGGACCTTGACTGCTCTCCCTGTCCGAGGAACAGCTTTTTGCTGCTCGACTGTGCAAATAAACCCCAAATATAGGATTTTACAAGTTCCCATTTTAACTTGCTGTGCTAGCAACGTGCCTGAAACATTCAAGCCCCAGGGAATCTAACCAGAAGAGGTTGGATCCCAGAAAACAGCAGCTCCTTTTCAAGGAAGATGCATTATTTCGGTTTAAAGCGACATCAGGGGGATTTTATAGGGTGCAAAGTGCCCTGGAACTTGTCAGATCTATGGCAAACAGTGCTGTTCCCCTTCCCCTGGGCACTGTGGGGGCTTTGCAGTCACTGCCACCCCCTTGCTGCTCTTGCCCCCAGCCCTCAGCCAGGAACAGCCTATGGGGATATTGCCATGTTAGGAAGTGAGCTGCTGCTTCTTCTGGCCAACATTGATTTGTGCAATTCGACACTGATGAGGGACAGAGCCCTTGCACAACACACTCCACTGTCTCCAGCACTTTCAGTTTTCAGCAGATCTTCCTGTCCCTTGGTGCTCAGTGATGGTTGCTCAGAGCATTTAGAAAGGCAAGATGCCAGGACCGGTTTTAGTGGGAAGTGTACCTGATCAGGGCTTGGAACAAGAGGGTTTTTAAGAAGGAACTTTTTAAGAAGGAACCTTCCAACCCAAATGACTGTGATACTATAATTTCAGAACCATCCTCTGAAAAAAACCACTGTGGGGATGTAAAATACTGCTTTGAAGCATTTCCTGACTGGTAAAGGGCATGGCTTTGATCTGGGCTGCGTCACAAACCAACCCTGTGGGGCAGGCAGAGCTGGAGGAGCCTTCCCAACTGGATTCCTCCAACTTCCTAACACTGTGTCCCAAGGCCACCTCCCAGCACTTGCCTGCACAGAGGCACCTCAGAACAGTGGCAGCAGAGGCCATGTGCTGTGGTGGGACCATCAGAGACGTGCTGCTCTCCTTCTCCTCGGCATGGAAGGAAAATTGCTGCCATCACCCGCAACACTCCGGCAGCGGATGTGGCTTCCAGGCCACCGGCACCACGGAGCTTTGGGAGGGATTGGCCATCCCTTAAACTGCCCATAATGAGCTCCAGAGAGCCTGTGCTCAGCCCCAGGCATGCCAGGAGGGAGGGATAAAGGGCTGGGAGCTCTGGGATCAGGCTCTTTGGAGGTAGGACATCCACGCTTGGCCCGCTTTGATCTCTCTGTGAAGGCATTAATGTGCAGAGAGGAAATGTCTGGTGGTCAGCTGGGACAACACACAGCACAGCTGGGGACCCTGGAGGAATCTCAGGCTTTCTGAACTCCTCTGAACACTTCCTTCTTCCCCCCTGCCCCCCATCCCCTCCTCCATACTCCATTTGCTTTTTTTCCTAAAAAGTGTTTCTTTTCCCAGGGAGAGATATCAAGTTCATGATGTAATAGCTTGTGGTGAGGGCTGTTCTTTAAGTCAGAGAAATATGAAAAACCCTGCAAAAAGTATCTTTAGTACAATCAGCCTCCTCTCAACTCAGCACAAAGAACTGATCTTTAAAGCCAAACTCTGCCTTCAGATACATTAACCCTGAATTTGCAAACATCATTGGTATGTGCCCAGATAATTGTGCCTGGCTTAAAACAAGAAGTTCTGCATGTTTTACTCTATTTACTGCATTACTGAAGGAATTGTTCCCTGTGAGAGTGGGGAGGCCCTGGCACAGGGTGCCCAGAGAAGCTGTGGCTGCCCCTGGATCCCTGGAAGTGCCCAAGGCCAGGTTGGACGGGCTTGGAGCAGCCTGGGATAGTGGAAGGTGACGCTCCCCATGGAAAGGGGTAGGATGAGATGAGCTTTGGGGTCCCTTCCAACCCAAACCATCTATAATTTTGTGATTCATTTTATGATTAAAGCACAAGTCAGCTGCCCAGGAGCTGGGCTGGCCATTACCAACCTGAAAAGAGAAATTAAGGTACCACAGAGTCCTTCAAAGATCCTGGAAGTGAAATGCCCATCTAGGCTACATGTGCAGGACTCTGCAACTGATGGAAAGAGAAAGAAGCAGCCCCACGGGGTGAGTCAGTCTCTCCAAAGATAGGTGGAAGGAATGCATACTTGAGCCAGCCTGCCATTCCCTTGGGAAGACAAACCCCACTTTGCAATATTTTACATTTTATCTCAACAATGCAGAAATTTCCAGGAACCTTTTGCCTTTTTTCCCCCCCCTTTTTTTGCAACATCTGCAATGTCTTTGAGAGCCTTCTGGAAGAAAGGGCCTCTTATCCATGAGTCATTTGGAGGAAAGGGAAGCCCCTTGGACATGGGGATGTGGTTGGTTCACAGGGCTGCTTGGAAATCTGGAAAAGCCACAGGCAGCTGTGGGCATGGAAATCCATGCAGGGACTGGGAACAGTGACCAGTCAGGTGCTGAGCCAAACCAGGGCAAGATTTTTGCCCAGTGAGTCTGAGGAGCCAAGGGGGGGAATTTG
>NW_005054507.1:37675-47658 GCF_000277835.1 Geospiza fortis | reverse complement strand
GGAATGCCACCAGAATGACAGCCATGGAAACTGCTGGCAAAAGGCACAGAGCCAAAAGGAGTGGGAAGAAGGGAGAAAGTCCCCACAGAGTCTATTCCCTTCCCATCAGCAAGTGGATATTTAATAGACTGGGGCTTTTCCAACCTACCTCTTTTCATCTCTTGAAGAATCCCACAGGCTTCCCTTAATTCAAGCTTTCCTCAGTGAAATCACAAGTTCAGGTTACATGGGAACATTGGGAGTGAGGTTTCAGGGCACCCAGAATCTTGCACACACAATGCAGATTTTGCCAGGCTGGGGACCCACAGTGCCTGTGCCAAGGTTTTTCAGTTACGCACAAGATTTGGGAGAGAAAGCCAGATTTTTTGGGGGCTTAAGTTCCTGCATTTCTGGAGGCCTGAAAAACCTGCAAATGGCCTCTACAAGGTCACTTCTGGGCACTGGGAGAAGGAAGTGGTGGGGAGCAGTGACTGCCCTGGGTTTGTGGCTACATGAAAAGGATATTTTCCAAGAGGTGAGCACATCTCTCCATCACTGCTGATGGCCCCCACCCCAACAAGCAGCTCAAGGCTATTGAATGACAAGAGGTGGGGAGACAAACCACAGGGCTGGGTGGGCCATCTGAAATGAGATTTTCAGCCATCCTTACCTCTGGTTCCTCATCCTGGGGAAAACAAGGGTGTGACAGCATCAGGAAAGGCTTCCCACATCCAGGGACTTCCATATAACGTGTCTGGGGCATAAATTTTCTGCAAGATGTGGTGTTTGGCATGCTGGCAACATCTCAGTGATGCGAAGAGGAGGGTGGAAAGTCAGCTAAAAGCACTGGGCCATGTGCAAAAGAAAGCAGGAGCATGGATTTCTCTCTGGGGAGAAAGAAAACCCCAACAAAACCCAGCAGGTCTCAGAAACAGAGGAAAAGACATCCCTGGCCAGCAGATATCCTGGGCAAACCCTTACCTCTTCCTCAGATTAAATACCTCTGGCTCCAGTCAGAAATGATGTCTGAACCTAAGAAACACCAAAAAAATTCTAGGACTTAGGGTTTGGGGTTTCATTCTTTTCATGGAAAAATATATTTATAAAAATAAAATCATTGTCCTCTGGTACATCTGGGAGCACTGCAAAGATGTGGATAAGTGTCTTTATCAATCCACTAGCAAGAATTAGTTCTTTGTGGCTCAAAGAGCAATCTCAGAAGTTAAAACGTGTTTTTGTCAGCATAATTTCCTCTTGGCTTTGAATGGGAGCTCCAAAGAGACAGAGAAGCCTCTTTACTCACATCACTTGACCTCCTGTTTCTCCAGAGTTTTGTTAACAGAACCATGCTCTGATGGATTTGCTTTGAACAGCAGATCAAAAGTGCTCTTAGAGAAGCAGTTAGAACCATATTTGGTTGCAAGAGGAAGATGTTTTTCCTAGAAAGCTCAAGGAATAGTGAAAAAAAACCCAAACACAAGGAATGGAACTGGCTTGGCCCAAACATTTGGTGGGTAACACTTGAAGGAAGCAGCCCGTGGCAAGCTGAATGTTATCATGTTACCTTAAACCTGATCATTCTAAGCCTGGGTGGCTGCAATGTGGGCAGAAGCTGGAGGATGAACTGCATTTCTCAACACACAGAAAGGGCAAGCCCTTTCCTAAGATCTTTCACTTTTGGATCTGATTTACAGGTAGCATCTAATAGTCCTGAAAAAGGCAATCACAAAGCATAAAGGCCAGTCTGAAATGTCCCCAGACTCCTGGATTTCCATGGGGCTGGGGAAGCTTAGGGTGGGTCTCCTTGGATAAAGGAATAGCTGTTTAATAGCTATTATTATTTTATTATTATTATTATTATTTAATTACAGCACTTTAAAAGCTGCAAACCCAAACATGCTGCTGCAGGGTTGTCTGTCTCCAATCCCCCCCTGTAAATCTGTCCCTAAGCACTGGGTAACTCCCTCTAACTCCTCACAGGGGCCAGCAGGATTTCTCCAGGGCAGGCAGGGCTTGCAGTCTCCACCTCAAGCCAGACTCCAGTGCACCAGATTCCTGCTTGGGCATTCCACAGATATTCCAACCCCTGCCCTCCTGTTGCAATCTGGCTGCCCAGCCCTTGCCGTTCCATCCAGTTTCACCCAGATGGGGTCAAAAAACTCTGCTGGCAGAGACATCAGGCTCTCCTCTGGATAAACTGGGGTAGAGGCCATGCATGTGCTGCAAAGATGCACTTCTTTACCCGAGCAGGACCAAAATAAACTGTTTTAAGCCCTTTACCCAAGCTGGGCTTTAAAGTTTGTAACAATCTTGGTGAGCTGCTAAGTGTGAGCAAATTGAAAAATATGCATGTGCTGTCCATCTGTCTCCTCTTCAGAAAGCAAGGATTTTGGATGGGCTGAAGCTGTTAAGAAATCACTTTTATGCAGGATCATGTCAATTAATTTCCTGTGATGCTGCAGCTGAAGAGAGCACCAGTTTCAAGAGAGGGGGGAAAAATTCTGTTTCCTCGAGGACAGAGCAAAGGTTTAAGCAGCACAGAGTGGATGCTCCTAAAAGAGATTTACAAGGCCTCACTCTGCAGAAGGCTGGGATCTGGGAAAAACATTGGCCAGACAAAATGGAAAACACAGGTAGCACCTGCTGGACCTGCTGGGGGTCCTGATGCTGTGTGGGAGTTCTGGCACCAGTGCTCATGGTTTCACCTCCCTTTGATTCCCTGCCCCACCTCTGGAAAATAATTGCTGTCTCCATTCCCAAATTCCCCAGGTTATAATGGGAGGATTAACAATATCCCTCTGGCTGTGTATGGCATCCAGCCTCGGGGTCAGTGAAACCCCCCTGGGGGGAGTCAGGTACGTGTAATAACAGATATAAAATCAGCAACATTAAATTACTGCAGGTTCTTATTGCCAGACCACTTGGATCATGAAACAGGCTCATAAAGGGACTCTCTCACCAGTGAAATAAATGCATCCTTACAAAAGGATGCAAAAAATGCATCCTGCAAAAAGAATCACACTCATGTGGGCTGGGAGGTATAATTTTTGGTCTCTGGAAAGCCCCGGCATTTTTCCATAAGCGCCTAGAAAGGCAAATAAAATGAAAAATGTAGAAATTATTCAGTGAATTGCTTTAAAAACCACCCAGAAATATCAGTATAGTTTGATTTAGTAAAGCTGATTTTTTTTTTCTGATATCATAAAAAGCTGTTCTTCTCAAAGATGTAGAAACAGTTAGGTGCACAAACAGCTAAGCAATAGAGCAGATTACTAATATGCTATAAAAATCACACAGTCTACAGCATACTGAAGTTAGATTTTGATAAAAGCATCTCCATCAAAAAGGAAAAAACAAAGGAAAAAAAAAGAGAAATGTTTTGACAGTGTCAAAAAACAAAAACTGTTCTGTCATAGGCTAAGAAATCCACGCCAGCCTAGAAAAATTCAGCTCTCTTTCCTGGCTGCAAATGAAACATCCAGACATTTCTCTCACAATGCCTCCCACTTGATCCAGATTCCTGATAGCTGATCCATGGATACTAATCCTGAGACAGATGTTGATGAGCAGCTGCAAAACTACACAAGCACATCCCAGCTCTCCCCCAGGCACCCACAGCTCCCACCAAGGATTTGTGCACAAGTGACAGCAGCACCAAGTGGCCTTGCCCCACTAAAGAAAGAGCTCCATCAATGTTTCAGGGGGTGATTAAATCCAGGAGACCCTGGTGCTCCTGGTAGGATTTGCTTCCTGCTTGGAGACTCTTCCTAACCTTTAAACAGCCCTCCAAGGGATAGCGTGAGGATCCCAAAGCAGAGTCATTCCACTGGCCACGGCTCAGCTCTGCAGAGAGCAAATGAAATCCACAGCAAACCCTGGAGCATTTCGTGGAAAGATTCCCACTGGCTCCAGCAGGCTTTCATTGGGATTTTTGGGCCACAGCCCAAAACACCCAAGGTCTCCAGGTGTGTTTGAGGGCTAAGGTAACACCTCTGGGTGTAACTGCAGGTGGAAGCAGTCCCAGCAAGGGGCTGGAAGGGAGCCCTGCTTGGCCCAAGGAGGAAAAGGTGACTTAGACAACCACATTGTTTTTGCCTTTGTCATGCAAATAGAGCTCATCTCCCCGGGAACAGCTGTGCATCTTCCTAAAGGCAGGAACCGCTGGAAGGCACTCCGCTGGAATATTTCACAGACCCCTACACCCTGCTCTGTGTTCCTGCGCATGTGAGCACAGTGTCTGCTTGGTCACAGGCTGCACAAGTATTTTCTATTTCCTGGCCATCCTGGAAACCATTAATGACCTCAGAGCATCACAGATGGCCTTTGCCTGATTGAGGGGAAAAAAAAAAAAAAAACAAACACAAAAGGAGGAAAATTTGCAACACCTGCTCAGAGCCCTGGGGCCAGCCCTGCTTGTGAGAGCCCAGCAGTCCAGAGGGACCCAGCTGCTCTAGGGACAGTGTGGGATGGGACAAAACCTTCAGGGAGCTCCCTCTCCCAGCAGAGACTGTCTTGTGGCTTTTTGTAAGTGTGCCTGGCTAATCTGTCCTTTGGATCTGGCAATTCAGAGGCAAATCCTGGCTCCTTGTTCCTGGTGCTCTGAGCAGAGAGAGGAAGAGGCTCATTCCCTCATTAAAAGGGATTTCATGGAGCAGCTACAGCCAGGAGCCAGCGTGCTGGGAGATGGAACTGCCTCTGCTTTAGACAGCTGACAATCCAAACAGCTAAAGAGAAAAGTAGCACCCCATTTAATAGCTGGAAAATTGAGGCAGAGAGGAGTTTAAAAGGTAGGCTTAAGGTTGCATGGAAAAACCTCTGGCAGACCACGATGTGAACTTGCTGTCCTGAAAGAAACCCACATCCCATCCTATCCCATGCTATCTCTGTGACCCCCAGCACGACTCCTGTCCTCCTCAGGGTGCCAGCAATCCTGGGGAAACAGGATTTCTGGAGAGGAGCTACAGGGTGGGGTGAGCTGAGACTGACTACGAGGGAATTGGGGATTATTATTATCATCATTGTGACTATCATTCAGACTTTTTCTTGGTCTCTCTCCATCTCCAGCTTTGCAGATGGAGGAGAAACTATGGCTATCAGCATTGAAACGTCTCCCTGGCACTTTGACTGCTGCCCTGGCTCTGACCCCTCTTGGAAGCAGAGTTGGGAAGGGAGGAATCAGCAGCTGTGAGCAGCATATCCCTGCAGCTTCCTGAGCCTCTCTTCCTCTCTCTAATTGATACAGGATTTACAGGGATACAGCCATCCTTGGTCCTAACTTCTGGAGCAGCTGAGCTCCTTTTCACCTCATTAAAACCCTTCTTAGACAGTCAGCTCATCCAAGGAGGCACCAAAAAGCAGCCAGAGGAGCTGTCAGCCCCCACATCTGACCAACCCTCCTGTTTCTGGTTTCAAATTTGCAGCAGCAATTTCTGTTTCTCATTTCTCTTGTGAGCAGTTTCTTGGGGGCAAGAATCCATCCCTTTGGCCTCTCCCACCGCCACTGCCCAAACAGCTCCAGGAATTTCACAGCAGAGCTCTCCCAGACTCAGCCCTGCCGGTCAGGATTGTTGGTTCTTGGGATTGCTGTAACATTTTAAGGCCTCACCACAGAGCTCTTTTACCTCAGGGATGTCACATGGATTCAATCATCTCCCAGTAGCCACCCCCAGTTCTCTCAACAGCTGCACAGAGAGGAAAATACCCGCAGCCATGAGTCAAACAATAACAGTTCAAAACTCCCAAAGTCTCATTTTCTCTGCCATTTGGGGCTTTTTTCCCAAATCTGCTGACTGCCTGGGACTCTTCCCACTGATCTAAAAGGTCAGGGATTGGCTAAATGCAATTAGGCAGGGACTGCAGCCCCACTAACTGCTGAAAAGATCTGTCTGCAAGGTGAACATCTTGCTCACCACAGGATTAATTCCTGCTCTACCTTCTCCTCCCCACCTTTCTGGCACAACACAGTCCTCCACCAGAGCACTAAATATCTTTGGGAGGTTAAAAAACCCTCAGGGAAGGTTTTTGGTCATAGCTGGGGGTTTTTGTTTGGTTTTGTTTGTTCCTTTCTACTTGGAAAAGCCCTCTGACAGCGATTCACTGTGATGCTCACGGTCCACTCAGAAAAGTAGCCTGAGGGCCAAGGAGTAAAAAAGATGAAAGTAGGAAGCTGAACCAAGTGTCAGGTCCTGTGGAGCCTGGGATCTTGCACAGGGAGCCACGGGAAGGTCAGCTCTGCCTCTGGCAGCGATGGTAAAGAGCATCCTCAGGAGAGGTGATTTCAGCTCCTGGCTCCAGCAGCAGCCTCCTGCCTGACTTGGCCCACTTCATCTTTTCTGCCTTTATCCAGCATTTCTCTCACTGTGCCTCGTCACCGTGTGCCACGAGTTTTATGGAGGAAGGGTGAAGTTAGGCATGTGTTTTCTGGGCATTGTTGGAGCATGGCTGTGGTATGATCCCAATGTCTGCCTTGCTGGAAAACTGCAAATGCCCCTTCAGCCCAAAGAGGATCCTGGCTCTGCTCAGGTTTTTTAAAAAAAACAAATCATTATTAAAGGCATGCCTCAGCTATTAGCTTATCATTAATCAACATATCACAAATAAAGAAGCTTTTTTTTGCTACTTTGGGGCCCTCTCCAAGAAATTATTCTAATTGTTGATGATTACTTGGCCTATATTCTTGTGATGTACTTTCTTGCTGTGTGTTTTTGAATGCTGTGTTCTCCCACTCCCCTCGTGAAAAATCCTGTTTTGTCAGAAAAATAAAATGTGTTTTTATTAGAAAGGAATTTATCTACATTGGGGAAGAGGTTTTTTTTCAGGTCTGGAATACATTTTCTAGTTAGGGGAAAGGAACACAACCCAGCACATGCAGTGCTCACCTGGGGATCAACACAAATGTTGTTTTACACATCCAGTGACACTGAGCAGCACTTTAAAGAAATCTTTCCAGACCCCACAAAGGGTTGGGGTTGAGTCCGATGTTGGCTCTAGAGTGCCATTCTCTGCCCCCATTTTCATCTGGGAGAAAAACAAGCCCTTTCCAGGAATATTTCTGCGATGACTCCTATTATCATGGTACAGAAAATCTCTGTTCTGAAAGCAAGACCCCATTTGGTGTTGATTATCCTGAATATTAACAGTGATCAAGGCACTATGGTGAGCCAAGAGTGCATCCCTAGAGCAGCTCTGGGCATTCCCTCAGTGGGAGAAATGGCTCAGGGGAAACCTCCTCACCCTAAAACAGGAGCCAGGTGGGGACTGGCAGCTTTGCCCAGGCAACAAGGGACGGGACGAGAGGAATCGGCCTCAAGCTGTGCCAGGGGAGGCTCAGGAGGAATTTCTCCATGGAAAGGGTGGTCAGGCATTGGAAGGGGCTGCCCAGGGAGGTGTTGGAGTGCCCATCCCTGGAGGTGTCCAAGGAAGGCCTGGATGTGGCACTCAGCGCTCTGGGCTGGGGACAAGGTGGGCATGGGCACAGGTTGGACTCCACGGCCTTGGATGTCTTTTCCAACCTGAAGGATTCTGTGATTCCATTACTCTTTAAACTGACAGAGGGCAGGTTAAGGTTTTGTATTAGGAAGAAATCCTTCCCTGGGAGGGTGGGCAGGCCCTGGCACAGGGTGCCCAGAGAAGCTGTGGCTGCCCCTGCATCCCTGGCAGTGCCCAAGGCCAGGTCAGACACTGGGGTTTGGAGCCACCAGGGCTAGTGGAAGGTGTCCCTGCCCATGGCAGGGGGTGCAGTGAGATTGGTTTTTGTTGGGAAGGACCTCAAAACCATTCTTGGATTCTTTCTGGGATTCTGTGGCTGCTGCTGTGGTTTCCCACAGCCAGCCTGGCCACAGCAGCTGCAGTGGGAGGTGTATTTGGGAGCCTGTTTCACTCACAGCCTGTTGGATCTCCCCTTAATTGTTACATTCCAGGTGGGATACCTGGAGCCCCGGCTTTCCTTATCCCAGCTGAGGGAAGGAAAGACAAGGATCTTGTAGATAGTGTGACCTTACACCAAGCAAATCCTTCATCTTCCATGTTCAAAAGCGACATTGGGCTCACCAGTTTTCAAGCAGTTCCTCTTCCTGGTGTTTCATCCTTCTCTCCCACTTCAGTGTTCAATCCCTCATGGCTAATTCCAGCTGTGACCTAAAAAAGAAAGAGAACTACATTCACTTTTTATGCATTTCTTTCCCTGCTCCTGAGCCAGCAGGCAAAGCTTTATGAGCTGATGTTTTCCCCTCTCCCATCTCCCACGTGCCCTGAGTTTGCAAGAAGTATTTGCCTCAGGATTCCACACACTCAGCCCACGAGAGCTGCTCGGTCTCTTCCACCGTGCACATGGTGCTGTCCAGGTCTGTACACTTTTCCCTAGAAAAGTGGAGCCAGGAATTGCCTCTCAGCTGCTGGTAGGAAAGCAGTTCCCATCAGTTTTCCAGTGCACATCCCCAGGGAGCAATTCAGGCCTTCAAAACTGACGCCAAAAACCAACAGACAGGAAGCAGAAGAGTTTCTGTTTAACAAAGAGAACGCTCCTGAGGCAGGCTGGGGTGAAGAGGAGGAGGAGGAGGAGGGAAGGGCCTTTCCAAGGCTCTACCATGGAAAGGGAAGAGTCCTTGGTGTTAACAGAGCAGCCTTTTGTCTCCTTCCTTTATAATTTCTGCAGGTTCTTTGAATGGAGATGGATGTAGAGAGCTGAAGGCTCCCTGGCAACCCTGCTGCCTTCATATTTCTGTTTCCATCACCACCAGCCCAAGAAAATCCAGATTTGCACCTTCTCAGCCATGTATACATTAGTAACAGGGCCCTGGGGATGCACAGCCTCTGCCATAGAAGCAAATGTCAGCTAAGAACAGTTAATTCTATTGACCAGGAGGGAGTAACAACGCTTATTTTTGTTAGCTGGCAATATCTAACCCTTTAAATGATATCAGATGGGCATGAGTCAACAACCTCGCCTCCAACAACAGGCCACTCAGACTGCCTAAAAATAGATTTTACTTTCCCTCTTTCACATAAAGCTACACACAGCCAAGGGGTCTGCTGGGGACAGGCACACACTCCTGCCTGGAACAAGGGGGTATTGAAGTAGCTGCAATCCCCTCTAATCCCTTCCTGCCAGAGGGGCCACTAAAAATACAGGAGCCACGGTTTTGCTTTAGCTCTCAGTGTGGCTGGGTGGTGCAGGAGCAGGGATCAGCAGCCAAATTGTTCCTATCTCCTCAGTCTCAGCTGAAAAAAAAAAAAGTAGCTCCAAAGCAGATGATAATTAAGCCCTTAATATTTCCACTTAGATTTCACGCAGGGTTATTTTTACCACGCTGACATGCAGAGCCAGGAGCTGCACAGACTGGGAGAGGCAGCTCTGAGCTGCTGCTGCTGACACAGCTGGAGCCTCCACATCTGGGTCAGGGAGAACTTCAACAAAAGTTGGCTTTTCACTCAGATTTCGGTGGGGTTTTGCCAAGCCAGGTGATATTGAGCACACTGCTTCATTTTAATCAGCTACAGGAAAAAGCTGTATCAACTCCTTTAGAGAGGATGCAATATTTTCTAGTTGGGACTCAAGAAGAGGCCCCTGGAGGAGTGGAATTGAAGTTCAGCCTTTCTCCAAGAAATGGGCTCAGTCACACATGGCTTTGGCCCCCTGGGCTAGCCAGCAGCAAGGAAGTGAAACAGAATTCCTCAAGCCAATGGAGAACACAGCCTTAGGCAGATGAATCAACCTGGGCTGAATTCTGATGGAAATTCTAATGGAGTAACCACTTGGAGACTTATAGTTCAACCAACTATATCACTTTATGCCCCTCTCCCTCAGCACCTCCTTGATCTATTGACATTAGAAATATTTCAGACAGGAGCCACTCACTTCCTTCGTGTGCAAGTCTCACTCTCACATCGTGTCATTGATCAGAGGCTGAAATCCCCAACCTCCTGATTAATATAAGTAAGAGAAATATAACTTACCCAGTTTTGGGTTTTTTGGGTTTTTTTGGGTTTTTTTGGGTTTTTTTTTG
>NW_005054507.1:10110-37351 GCF_000277835.1 Geospiza fortis | reverse complement strand
TGGACAGGGCTTGGAGCAGCCTGGGACAGTGGAAGGTGTCCCTGCCCATGGCAGGGGATGGAATGAGATGGGTTTTAAGGTCCCTTTCAGTATGATTGTTATGGTGATAATTTTGGGAGAAACCTGTTGCCTCTAAGACCAATGTCAATGCCTGCATTCTAGAGCAAAGGTGATTAATAAAATGTCCTGATACTTCAAGGCCAAGGCTCATTTAACTCAAGATCACACAGGGATATATCTGAAAAATTCCATCTTCTGCTCAGATTCCATCTTTTGCACAACAAAGAGGGATAGGAGCATTCAGGCAAGTTCACAAGAGGTCTCTGCTCCCACACTGTGTGCTGAAGCAAGCAGGGAAAATGTTATATTCCTTTGGGGTCTCCTGTTGGGATTTCCCTTCTTGTCCTTAAAGACAATTCAGGATGGCGAGTGCTCAAATCCTGGCTTGATCTGTGGGATCCTACAAAAATATTATTGCTGCTCTGACCCTGCTCCCACAAAAATTGAGACTGCTCACCACTTATTTCCACAGAAGGGCTGTTCACAGGGTGAGTGCTTTGGAAAAATCCCATCCTCCATCTCACAGCTGCTAAAGGGTTAGGAAAATCTTGTTCCCATCCCTTGCAGGCCATAAGAGATGAGCTCATAAGAGATGAGAGATGTCAGAAGAAATGTCCCACAGAACCTGGGAATGGTGATAAGGAGGAGACTGAGAGGATGGAATCAGGTCAGAAACTTCCTATTCCTCATCGTATGTTGAGGGTAATGAGGGTCCAGATTGTACCATGAGGTTCTGGGGGGTTAAGAGTACAGGATTTTGCAACATGCCACAAAAAAATTCCCAGTGAGCGAGCCAAAAGGAATCAATCCTTGTGTCACATACTGTATGTACTGGGGCAGGGTGACCAGCCCAGCTGGGAGTTGAGTCATCCCAACCTGTTGAATGGGATCCAAAGGTTTCCCCACTTGGCTTGACAGAAATAGACACATTTTTAACAACTCTCTGATTGCAAGGCAAGTTTCCTTCTGTTGCAGCTTAGGGCAGGGTCATGTTGCACCACAGAATATAAATCAGTCACAGTTTAGAGCCTGTCAGATAAAGTCATATTTCTCTCCATTTGTGCTTTTTTCCTGCCCACAGGGTGAGTTTGAAAGACAATTAAGATTTTCTGCATTAGTCAGAGATTCCATTGAGTGTCTGAGAGACCTGCACAATGAGGGATGGGAAACCCAGCTCTCAGAGAGCTGTGCACACATTGTTGGTGCATCCAGAGCAGACATGGGCCTTCCACACAAGCAGCAGATGAATTTCTGCCTGAATGTGCTGGGAAATCCCAGTAGCCACCCCAAGGAGGAGGGGAAGCCCCACGTTGCTGGAGATCATCTGCTCCAGCACGTAAGGAATTTCAGAGCCAAGAAATCCTCAGGGAGGTGTGGTTGGCATGGAATTCCTCACTACTGTCAGCCCTTAGAGTTGAAGGGAATGAGCAGAATCCACTCCTGCAATGCTTCATGCATGGAATAACAGTGCTCTGGGACACTGTGCTCCCACCTGGAGCAGATTATCCCACCCTGCTGTAGGATATTGTCTCTCCTGGGATTCAGCACTGCCCCCCACACTCAGCCCCGACACTGAGCTCTGCTTGGCCCTCAGTTATAAATTCAGAGACCAAGGCCAGAAAGAAGCATCACATGAGCACAATCAAATACTGGTTTTAATCCAGTTATCCTCTACTATGCCTCTGTTTCCCTCCTATTCTATAGTCCACAAGGCGTGAGGAATAACACATGGTGAAATGTAAAATGCAATGCACGGTCCAAAGTCAAACACAATGCAAAAGTCAGTAAAAATGTCATCTTGTTTTACTCCCAAGCTAAAATCTTTTTCCTCCCAGAATATTTTAAACACACAGTTACTTTGGAAGCTGTGGACTGACTCTGAGATCTACCAGACCTATATAAAGGAAAGGAAAGAAATACCTAAGGAGAAATCCTGAAGGAAGGAGCAGGAGACACCCTCATGAGGAGGGAGACAGTCAGACCTCTTGGGACACAGCCTGCTCAAGAGAGCTGGAGGCTTTTTGACAAGGAAGCTGTTTGTTTCTTCTGAGGTCATAGCAACAGAACATCACAGACACGGCGTGTGAGGAAATCATGAGTTTTCCAAGGAATACCTCCCTCCAAATAATCAAATCAATTTCTCATCTTAATGGGAAAAAAAAAAAGCCCCAAACCTATACAAACCTGCCAGGCCAGAGAGACAACACTATCTTCCTCCAGCACATCTTCTGTTTTTCCAGAAGCATTTCCCAGCTGTAATTCCAAGGCGGTGAGTCTTCTCATCCCAAGAGCTGAGCAGCCCATTCTTGAGAAACGCAAATCACAGATAAGGAGGTGACCCAGACAGTTCTCAGAAACAATAAAAACCCAAAGTTTGTTTGCTTTCAGCTGCTTCCTGCAGGCCATCCCCATGGCTGCTGCTGGGAACCGATCCAACAGTCTCCAGCTCAAATAAAAGCCATTATCCCACGGCAGCTTTGCAGGTAGCTCTGCTCACCCTTACCTGTTACAGTCCAGCAATCCTCCAAGCCTGGGCCAGGGTGAGGGAATTTCAAGGGAATGGGAACTCTCCTCCAGTCCTTGACTGGCTTTGGTTTCACAGAATGCCAGGATGGGTCAGGCTGGAAGGGACCACAGTGGGTCAATGGCCCAGCAGGGTCATGCCAAGGCACAGGATTGTGTCCAAATGGCTCTGGAATATCCCCAGTGAAGTGTCACCAGCTACCCTGGTGGGCTAGTGGCAGAAAAACATCCTGACATGAGGAGCAACACTCCTGAATACCTGCTTCCTTTCCTTTCCTTTCCTTTCCTTTCCTTTCCTTTCCTTTCCTTTCCTTTCCTTTCCTTTCCTTTCCTTTCCTTTCCTTTCCTTTCCTTTCCTTTCCTTTCCTGCTCCTTTTGGCCCAGCAAACAGGAAGAAATAAATGTTATAGCTATCCCATTCTCTTTTCATAGAATCATTTCGAGTGATTTCTTGAATCACGTCAGGGACTTCTTTTGGAAATAACTACAGAGGGGTAAATCCCATCACAGACAAAGCTGCTATGTGGGAAAGGTGAAAGCCACATTAATCAGCAGCTTAATTAACACGTGGGGGGGGGTAAATGATAATTAGGATGGGTCATTGATACCACATGCTGAATTGTTCTGTCTGCTGGGGTTTAGCAGCAATAGGGACACACAGAAAGAGAATCAGGGAGAAGCTTTTCATCCTGGGACAACATATCCCAGGTGGTGCCTCAGGTTTTGCTCTTTTTTATTATTTATTATTTATCCCACCTGGTAATTAAGGAACTGATGCCTAATAAGCCAAGCCCCAGTGATGCACTGCAGTGTCAGGCACACAGTTTACTTTTGTTTCTTTGCTCCCTGATATTTCAGAAAGCAAAAGGTCATGACACAATATTGATTCAACATTGCACATTGAACAGATGCTGCTCTGCAGCTGATTTGTTTGATGCTCATGATGGTTGTGAATCAATTACATATTGAAAAGTGCATACAATTAGCATTCAAAATTAGGGATAGTTCCCTAAAACTATGCAATCTTAACTGATATTTCACAGTATCAGTTTGATTCTTGCCTCATCTTCCATCCAAATCCAATAAACACACAGTTTAGTGGAGTAAGCCTGGATGATTATATTAAAATGAGACTTCAATAAGTTTTTGGTTGAGAATTTCCATACTGCATCCAGATGCTTCCATGACTTCATAAACATGACAGAACTCATCCAGCCTCATCTCTGAATGCCCTGTTCTTAATGACATAAAAACTATGAAGAAAGCAGCATCTGAACTAAAATCTTGATTGTTCTTGGAATATAAATGGAGGCTTTTAAAATTTTTTAAGTTTCAAAACTTCATGTTCTGGAAAAAAAAAACAGAATAGACACTTCTTGGTAGATAAAAAAGTATTTTTTCTAGCTAAACATACTGATAAGAATGTGTTCAGAAAAGACAAACATATGCAGAAGGACTTTTTAATGGCTGCAGTTACTCTGGGAAACTAATTCCTTTGAGCCCATTTGTTTATCAACACAGCAATTTGTCACAAACTCTCCATCCTCACTCCTGTACTCCAATGATTTGGGAAAAAAAACCCCTGTGTGCTATCCATAGTAATGTGTCTTTTACTATTTAGGTACGAGAGGGAAAAAAATGACAACTTGAGTTTGCAAAAATAATTGCTGCAAGCACAAACATTCCAAGAGCAGGTTGAAATGACTGACTACATTACTATCCAAGATGAAATATTTTGTAAGGGGAAGCCAGGGTTCACTAGTAAAAAACTTCAGAAGTCCAAGATAAAAACTGTCTCTGGGTGGGGAAGAGCTCAATTAGGAACTCATTTTTTAAATCTTATCGCAGGCTGACTCCAGTCAGATGATCAGATTTATGTCTGATCTTGCCAAAATCCCTTCTCTGCCGTGAGGCATGTGCTTAAATGCCTTGTTACACTCAAAGGAAAGCTTCCCAATGGGAAGCTGACTATTCCAGGGCATCCACATTCACCGTGGCTTTGGACAACACCTACTGACTGCAGGCACCTTTTTTGTTGGGTTTTTTTGGTTTGGTTTGGTTTTTTTTTTTTGGGGCTCAGGACCCAGCCTTGTTATTTATCCCACTCTTACTCAGCATTCCCACTATTTTCCAAGGCCAGGAAGGAGCCTGCTGGTACCCAGCAGGGTGGTTGGTGCCTGAGTCAGGGCTGGTTTGGGACAACAGTCCATGAGCGATTACCCACTGGAATTTGGTGGGAGAATCTTATTTAATTACACCCTTCCCTCCAGAGAAACCGGCAGCCAGAGAATCCCTGAGGAGCACAGATGCATTACAAACTCTTTCCACAGCTGCACAAGTGTAGCCGGCAAGGAGACAGACAAATCAGCCCCCAGAAATGAAGGATAGATGGAAGCAGGAGGGCTGTAGTGCCCTGATCTCCAGAAAGCAGTTTTGCTAAAAATAGTTAAGGGTCTTGTAGGAAACTCAACCAATGCCAAAACTCTGCTTTCCTCCAGTGCTGTCACCAGCTCCTCCCAACTCATTCCAAGCTAAACAGATGAGGATTGTTGTCTGTTCATGATCCAGTTTTCCCACATGAAAGAGGAGGATAACTGTCTATAACTTTTTTTGCTGCACAGGGGCCATGGAAGACATAGATATAATGCTCAGAGATGCTCAGACTGACCCTCATCCAAGAGTTACCACAGTCAAAGGAGGATTTTCAGAGGATTTTATGCTTTTAGTCTAAAAACACGGGAAAAAGAAATTGGCATCAGCAGAGACACATCAATGTAGCTTGATGTCACAGAGGAGACATCTCCCAGTGATGAAACTTGTTCAATATTCTAAACAAATCTGAAATGTGTTTAGTCTGGAAGTGATTATTTTGCTTATTCTGATGCATTTGATGTTTAACCACACATTGCAAATATGGTGAGGTGGCCCAGGTCCAACACAGGAAGGGAGACCACAGCACCACAACCAAAAGTGCATTACACAGGACTGAATAATACAGATACACCATCATTAGAATCCCACAATTTAAACCACGGAGCCGATGTTTTATGGTGGCTGGGACAAGCATGATACATGTTCTCCATTTTCAGATCCTGCAGTGTTTCAGGATACATGGGAAAGCAGATGTTTTTAATAGCCTGAACCCTAAATAAGCTTATTCTTCCAAAGCAACTGCATGCAGCCAGGAGAGAGACAGTGCTGCACGAATGGGCAGAGTGTTCCATCTGTCCTGGCTCCAGGGGAAAATGTGTATTCTGAACAAAACAGGGACTTTCACATTAAGACTAATTTTTCCCCAAAGTGTCCATGGCCAGGTTGGACAGAGCTTGGAGCAACCTGGTCTAGTGGAAGGTGTCCCTGCCCATGGCAAGGGGTGGATTGAGATGAGCTTTAAGGCCCCTTCTAACCCAGGTGATTCTGGGATTCTGTGATGTTGCTGTGCTCACACAGAGTAAATCCACGGATACTGCCTGGCCATGCACCCACTGTGGTGTCACCTGAGGTTGGCAGAACCAGGCCCAGATGCAAGGGGAACCCACAGACCCTCAGTGCTGCACTGCCTTCAAAGTGTTTGAGGGACATCAGTCACACCAACAGCTGGGAGAGGCTCGGGCACACCTCAGGCTGCCACAGAGGGTGTTCAGAAAGCAGGGGCAGAGAGCAGAGCTAGAAGCAAACCAGCAGAGCAGCAGCCCACAAGGAAAGAAACCAGAGAGGACTATCAGGAAGCCCAGGTTTAGAGGCAGGACCACAAGCACCACAAGCACCCGACACAGGAAAGCTTTTGGGAGAAATGTGGCGTGGGCTTAGACCAGAAACTGTAAAGCACAGCTGCCCTGATCATCTTACACTGTTAAGAGAGAAGGGAGAGGTGTTTGTTGGGAATACTGCTCCTTCCCACTGCCCAGAGGATGCAGGCTGCACAGATGATCCTCCCCTCCTACTCAGCCCACAAGGCAGCAATCCCTCCAGTTCAGCCAACAGAGCCTTCCCAAGAGCAAGCAACCAGGAAACCATTCCCAAACATTACTCAGGTTATGTCAGCTACTCACAGATCTCCCTGTCCACATCTTGCTCTGTGGCAAACCCCTGGTACACCTGTCCCCTGCTCCCTGTGCCACTCAAAAGCTTCATGAGGAGAAGATCGTTATGTCATGTCAAATCCTCATGGCTGCTTCTTGGCAAGGAGGCCAGTGTTAAAGGATTTGGATCTTCTCTATCTCCCTTCAGCTTGGATGCTTCCATTCTTTTCTCAGTAGCTTTGAATCTCCTTTGTTTTCTCTGCAGTCCTTTTTGTGAGGACAACAGGTTAACAGATTAAATAAGTTTAAACAGTAGATTCTAGTTAAATTGGTTTCTACTCTAAGTTAAATTTCTAACCCTTCGTCTCACTGCCTCCCAGCTCCTCCAGGTGCAGGAGTTACAACAGCATGGAAAATTCTATTTCTGAGGTGAGGCAGCTCCTGAACAGGAGGAGCTGATGGAGATCTCAGTTTTGTGTTCAGCCCCTGCTGGGTGCTCACTGGGGAACACTCTGCTCCTATGAATGCCAAATCCTCCGCACCTGGAGGTGTATTTTCCATGGATTTGTGGGAGCTGCAGCTCTCAGGTGTCACAGGACACTCAGAAGTGCTGAGAGGACTGTGCATTGTCACAGGTCACAGAGATGGCAGGAAGAGAGTGGGGAGCACTAAATCCTATTTATTCCCTTTCCCAGGCTTCCACTGAGCTGTCCAGTGCCACACATGAGATTGGTGCTCCATTCAGCAAAGCAGCAGCTCAGCTCCTTGATTTCCTTTTAACTGCAGCTGGATTGCAGAGGCTGGGAGCAAGGGGCATGTGGCCCTCGGGGACAATCCACATCAGATGCAAGCAAGAGAGACACCAGCAAGGCCTCTGCCTCCCAAACCCCAGAAAAGATGCACTTGCATCATGTAAAATCCCTTTAAAGACATTCCCAGTTTTCCTTCACAGTGACAGCAAGGAGGGAGGAACTGGCAGAGTCCCCTCTCCCAGCTGCACACAACTCATCCAGCTGAAGTTTTTTTCCGTCCTGATTCACGGAAACATTTGCTGTGGAAGAAGCCAAGCCTTTTACTGCTTCCAGCTCCAAAGATGCTTCTTCTGCATCATCCATTTTCTACCAGCTGTCTGAACTAACAGCCCAAGTCAGCCCAGAGCTGCAGGAGCAAGCCTGGTCCCTTCCAGAGATGGAGCACAGGCTGCCTCCTCCATCCCAAGCATTGGGCCTTGCCCTCCTCTTCCCCACACTGATCAATCCCTGCCTTTCTTTTGTAGGAACTTCCATCCACAAATGTCTGCCAAACTGCTCTGAGCTTCCCAGAAAAGCCCTGGATTCCCTGAAAAGCCTGTATCCAGCTCAGAAATGCACTTCCCTCACCCAGCATTATGAGGAGCATCATCTCATACCATCTCATCTCATCCCCTGCCATGGGCAGGGACACCTTCCACCAGACTTGGTTGCTCCAAGCCCTGTCCAGTCCGGCTTTGGACACTTCCAGGGATGGGGAAGCCACAGCTTCTCTGGGCGCCCTGTGCCAGAACCTCACAGGGAAGAATTTCTTCCATATATCAACTTTCTCCAGGCTAAACAGCACCAACTTCCTCAGCCTGTCTCTGTAGGGGAGTTGCTCCTGTTCTCTTATCAACTCTGTGGCCTCCTCTGGACTTGCTGCAACAGTTCCATGTCCTTCATGCATTGGAGGCACCAGAACTGGTCCCTGTATTCCAGGTGGGGTCTCAGGAGAGCAGGAGATTCTCCTCCCTGTGCCTGCTGCCCACTCTGCTGGGGGTGCAGACATCCAGTGACTTGAGAGAGCTGTCCTCCCACCTCTCTGCAAGGAAAGGTGGCACAGGAGAGAGAACATCTGCTCCTCAGGCACTGATATATCCAGCCTAGCCCATGGAGAGCCTGCTCTGGCACAGCCCAGGTGTTCCCAACCTGCTGATGTTACACCCACCAGGAAACAGCACTTTGGAGCAGGAGCTGGAGCTGCTGGGAGGGACACAATGCCAGGAACCAAAGCAAAGCAAGTAACCTCTGCTGTCACCTTGTCAGGTCAGTGCCCAGCACAGCAACACCTTCACACCTACCAGGACATGACAGGCAAACCCTTACCTACATGATCCAAATCCCAGGAAAACATACTAGTTCCCCTGAATCCCAGCTCTTCACCCCATTTGCCACAGGAAACCTGAAGTGCCAAGTCATATTTTCCCCCTAACTACCAAAACCAAGTAATAACAGTATGAATTATTTTTCCCTTCCCTCTTTCTCCCCCCTCCTGAATTCCCACTCACAGCCCCTCATTAGGCCTGGTGTTAATTAGAACAGGCTGTGAAGTTCATTACATCTGTTCAAAAAAGCAGGGGTGGACAGACACATGACATGAGTTCTTGCGAAACCAGGTCCCAAAAAAAATGACCCATATGATGGTGACAGCTTCTTCAATCATTTCTTTTGGTATTTAGCTTCCCAAAAAGCTTAGTAAAAAGAAAAATAAAGAGGAGGCTGCAAAAAAATAACCTCAGGCATTTGGAGGGAGAGCGAGTTATTTTGCTCGAAGGCCTCTTATTAATAATCCCCTTAATAACAACTTTTATTAGTTTGTAAATGTTCCCTTTCACTCAGCCATTTGATGGCATCCTTGGCAGCAACAGCCCATAATTCTTCATTGCATGTGTGTCTGTCTGCTGTTTAAAATTTAAATTAAAGCAAGGCTTGTGGTTGAGACTCTGGAGCACGAAAAGGAGAGGAAGGCATCAGCCTTTAAAGTAATAGTGTTGCTATAAGCGTGCCAGCCTAAGACACAGAAAAATCCTGCAAAATTTTATCCCCCTCCTGAGAATAGGATTCAAACTCTGGACCAGTCCAGCCTGGTCTGGAACACTTGCAGGGATGGGGCAGCCACAGATTCTCTGGGCAACCTGTGCCAAGGCCTGCCCACCCTCACAAGGAAGGATTTTCCCCCCCAGTATCTGATCTCAACCCACTCTTTTCCAGTTTGATGCACTGAAACTCATGGACTTCATCTTACACACTGCTCAGTTTGGTGGTGTGACCCCCTCTGGAACTCCAAAGCCACTTCATGGTGCACACACAAGGATGGAAGCTGTAGGACTTTGGCCCATCTCCTGCTGTCCTTCCTGCTCTCTCCTGGCTTGGTGATATGGAGGCTTCTGGAGAAGAAGCCTGGATTAATATTCTCAGGATAAAAATGAGTAGGAGGCCTGGCAAGCAAGCTTCCCCTCTCCCCATGATTCATGAGGAAGTCAGACAAGGAATGTCTCCATCAGGAGACAAATGGGCTAGGTTTAATGGCATCTTTCACGGTGACATATTTCTACAAGAACTACCAGTTAGTTACTGGAACAGCCTCAGCACAGAACAAGAGTGACTTCTAGTGCAATCCAGGGATATGGCAAGAGTTACAGCTTGGCATTGTCCCTGCATGTGTTTGAGCTCATCGGCCCTGATGCAAATTAGACTTGGTCTGAGCTGCAAAGTGCCTGTAAAAGTGACAGGGATGTGGCTGCCCTGGTGGAAGCTAAAGCCTTGTCACGCTCCATCTCACAGACACGGAAAGCCAGGGCATCCAAGGTGAATCCATGGGGAGACAGCACACACATGGCTGCTCGTGGCAGCAAAATGGGCTTCCTAACTCAAGAGCTGCATTTCCAATTCCAGTGATAGACACAGTTACCTCAGTGACCAGGGTAAGAGCTGGGAGAAGTCAGACAGCTGACAGCAGCCTGATTGGTCTAAAACTTCAAGAACCACAATCCCACTGTTTCCATCACTCCCTTTCAGAGTCTCTTTCTGCCAGCATTTTTATAGCTTTACACATCCTCAACCAATGGCAAATAAAAACAAGCCCTCTCCCCACTTCTACTCCAAGTGTTTTAGATAAAATAGTAGACAACAGAAAAGGATAAAAGGGGGGGTAAAAAACTAAATTGTTAATACAGTTCATACTTGGTGCAGCCTTCGTGCAAACATGTCAGCTGGAAAGTGCTGGCAAGCAAACCCAAGAGGGATGTATGTCAGCTGAGCAGCACATATTCCCTGGGAAAGGGAACATGGAATTGCCTGTGAGTGCACGTGGCTGCCCTGCTTGTACAGGATCAGATTCCTCCCTGTGCACGTAGCAGCTGTCCAGGAACCTCAGCCCACGGCGTCACGCAGCAGGCACAGCGCCAAACGTGCTCCTCACGGCTGTGCTTCCAACAGACAGACAGACAGAGACACCAGGACAACCTCAGGGACTCGACACTCAGCCACTGCAGGTGAAGCCCTGGGGTCACAGAATCCCAGACTGGTGTGGGTTGGAAGTGACCTCGAAGCCCATCTCATTCCACCCCTGCCATGGGCAGGGACACCTTCCACTATCCCAGCCAAGCCCCATCCAACCTGGCCTTGGACACTTCCAGGCATCCAGGGGCAGCCACAGCAACCAATGCCAGGGCCTTCCCACCCTCACAGTGAAGAATTTCTTCCCAATATCTGATCTAAACATTCTCTCTTTGAGTTTTAAACCATCCCCTCTTTTTCTATCCCTCCGTGCCTTTCAAAAATTCTCTCTCCATCTGCCAGCACCACCCAGCTGTACAGAATGACTGAAGGTATCTTTGAAATTGAGGCTCTCCCTGTTGCAAATACACCCTGACACATCTTCTCCCTTTATAGAAAAGATTATTTGAACAACAGTTGTTTTGAATGCAGGGAAAAGACACTTTTTTACAGGCATTCATTATTCAGGAATATTTCACTAGAGCACTGGAGCAAATAGAGACCTCGATGAAAATTAAAATATTCATAGGAAAGAGAGACTCCATGTGAAATATAAGTTTCAAATTTCACAAAATGTTTCGCTGTAACATTTTTCAAGGGAAAAGTTCCAAGTTTAGAACTTGAAGTGGTTTTATTTAAAACAACGTTTCTTTCTTCCACTAATTTTCTTTTCCAAGCTCAGCTGTTGAAGCTGAACTGAAATATAAGACATTTTTTGTGTCCTCAACAGGTCCAATAAAATTCTTTCTCTTTTTTTTTTTTTAGAGGTGTGATTTTTTTACCCCCTCAGACTCCAAACAGAAAAAGTTACAGCTCATCTTTTTTTTCATTCTTGTTAAAAAAACTCTTCCCCACCCTAACACAGTGAAGAGAAAATAAAATAAAATTTGTGGCTCCTTCTCCCACATACAAAAAACCAAAGAACAACAGAGTGCCTCAGGCTTTCTAATTCAAGTGCATGACTTTTCCTGGAGCAATGGAGCACGTTCAGCTTGGGGAGGAGAGCTTTAAGGCTAATAAGCAGCTGGTTTGGTTTACAGAAATGCTGCAGCATTCCCCCACGGCACCCATTCCCCATTTCCCAGGAAAACTCCAAGGATCACTGGAAGACAGTCTCAAAAACTTCCCTACAATGGCCATAAGAAGAAGCTTTAATCCCACACCCAACATAAGAACTCAGTGTACGTTCCAGGCTGCTGCCAAGGCCCTGACTCTTTTTTCCCGCATCTTTAGTTCCTGGGCAAAGCTATATTTCTAATCTGTACATAATGTTCAGCTTCATCTCTTGCAGTTTATGGGCTTGAACACAAAGGCAATTCTCACTGCCACTGGAAGGAATCCCTTCCCCTCATTCCCTGGAAAAGGAAAAGCAGTGTCTGCCAACCTTCTTTTCATATAACACAAGGAAAAAGCACTTCTAACTCCCTGGCAGGGATGAGATCAAGTCTTAGGAGACATGGGGTTTATTTCTGGCTCTGGCACAGATACCTGGTGTGAACCTGCAGATGCTTCAAGACCCACCTCTGGCTGAACCAGCTCTCTGAAATCTTATCACATTAGACAAAGCTGGGAGGAAAGCAAAATGCTTAGGAAAATGTCAGAACCACATCCTGAAATTCTCTGCAGCTCGGTTGTGAACAAAATAAGCATCTTGACTCTTTGTTGTCCAATGCCAAATTTCTTTCCAAAGCAAATGCTCCCAACCCTTAGTGCCAGCCTGAGTGGAGAGTGGTTTATCACTGAGCTGGGGAGAACCTGCCTCCCACCACTCAGCCCAGCTGATGGGAGGCACTGAGCTCCACTCCCAGTCTGCCCAAGGTGGTTCATGAAGACAGACAACGTTGTGAGGCAGCTCAGATGTTGAAAGAGCTGAGTCACCCCCTCTCTGTAACCTGAACACCCCAGACATGACTATAAAGACAGTAATAATCACCATTTTGGGGGACAAGGCCAACTTTTCATCCATCAGTCACTACCCAGACTGTGACCTCACTGGGGGTTTAGTCCCTGCTGTGTTTTTTTAAAGACCTGAACAGCACAAATGAAAGCTGCCTCAATGCCTGGAGCCTCAACCAGAGCCAATGGTAGCTAAATTTTCCATGGAAAGCTTTAGCAGGAGGACAGGGAGCAGGGTGGAGCTAAGAATATCAGTTACACAGTGACAAACTCCTGCCTGGCATTTCCTCCTCAAACCATGAGCCAGCTGCAGCCACTCCTGCCAACCTTCAGCATCCTTAACCAGCTCAAGGGGCTCTGCTCATATTGAAATTCTTATTTTACAGAGCAGATCCAGCTCTGGGAATCTTTTTGAGGACAAGATAAACCTAGTGAGATGTGGCCTCTTCATGCCTATCCATTTCAGTGGGTATCCAAACACCAACGCAAAAAGTATGGGATTAATATCCTTGCATTAAATCTAGGAAGGTAAACAGGCAAGTGACCATCCTTATTTCATGGATATGGGAAAAGAAAGAGGAGGAGAATAACACCCTTACCACCCCAGCATATGGTAGAAAGGGCAATAGATGCCTGTATTTCATGATCAATGTTCCAGCAACAGGGTGGATTGCTTTCACCACTCCCCACCAGCAAGAAAATCCTTATCTTTTCCTTTCCAGACACTGCTAATATCCCAAAAGCACAAAAGCTTTGGGTATTGCCTGATACTCCCACCCAGGTCCTCCAACCAAGCCATTTTAGAGTGCCCTACACCAGTCAGCACATGCTTTTAGGTGCTTCAAACAGTCCACACTGCAGGAAACCCCTGCCACTAGCTAAAAACCCAGAAGAAATCTCCTCCTTGCCCTACCGTCAAATACACATCCCATGAAAAACGAGCAGAGTCCCTCTGGAAGCTCTCAGAGCTGAGAAAGCTTCTCAAGGCACCCCACTTAGAAATTGAGACTGCTTCTTGTCCAGCTGCAAGACATTCCTACAGCTTGGACTGGTAAATCCATCTTTTTCCTGCTGTCACCTGTGTTGGTGGTAGCAGTGGCAGCAGGAACAAGGAAGATCAGGGGCCACTGGATGCAGGCACACACATTTATTGCTTCAAGTCAGCTCTCTGTCTTTTCAGAGAAGCCCTGGATTCTCTCATCTCCCTTTTGCAGGGCAGCCTGCAGGACAGATGGAAAACATTCTGGAGTAAAGGTGGGATCTGGTGTGAATAAGGGTGGAAGTATTTTGGCTGGGAAGTCGTGGGCATGCAAAGGCGTGGGAGTTGTGATTCATGAAATGCCTTCCCCCCCCCCTCCCCAGCAGTTCCCCACCTTGCAAGGAGCCAGTTCTTGGTGCTGGGAAGCAGGGACTCAGTGGCCAGGCATTCTGCAGGAATGGTTCTGGAGCAGGCTCCAAGGCTGGAGCTGAGCGTCAGCCAGAGTATCTCCTCAGAGCAGCTCTGATGGAGCATCACCAGGAACAAAACAACATTTCCTGAAACTACTGCAGGGGGAGATAGAAAATGCATCCAGCCCTCGATCCAAGAGGGCGTGAAATGCACTAGGATTGTGTTTTCTCTCCAGTTCCAAATAAAATCCCCAATACGGATGTGTTGAATGGTCCCAAGGAGCAAATTCAGCAGTAGCTGTGCCTGGAGAGATCACAACCAAAAAGACTGGAGGGCAAACTGAGCTGCAGCAGCACAGGATTTCTCCCTCCCTGACATCAGGGACTCTTGTATCTGTACATGCCCTCAGTCCAACACTGAGAATGATCTTTTCCAACCACACTGGTGCTTGTCCTGACCTCAGTTCCTCTGCAAGGAGGATGCTCCATGTGCTCCACATAGAGCCTAGATTTTAATCCATCTGCCTCAAATCCAGCCCAGGTGCTTCCCTCTTGCACAGACAACTTGAGGATGAGCACATCAAAATTTTAATCAGCAATATCCAACACCACTGAAATGTTTAAAGTCAGCACAGGGAACAAGCCAATAACACTGTGCACAATCAATGCTGTCAACTCTCAGATTATCCAATATCTCGTTCAAAATGGTGCTCTGGGAGTAATTTTGGGAGAAAAAGCACTTCAGCAGCTACAGTTCCGCAAGGCCTGGGGAACAGGAACTAACAAGCCTTAAAAGATTTAGAAACAGAAGATGCGGGGAAAAAAGAATTTTAATTTTATTTTTCAGTCTTTGAGGTTCTGACTTACTGTTTCTAAATCACTAGGGAGCAACAATACTTAAGACCTTGTTAGAAAAGTATCAAAGGCTGTCAAAAGTATGAGGGAGTCAGCTTGAATTGTTCCTGAGGGGAAGCTTCAAGACCAGCAAGAAAAAAATCAGTTTTCTTATTAATTAAGGGAGTTAAGCCATTAAGCATCAATAACTTTGCAGAGCAGAACACGAAGCAGTGAAACCAAACAGTTTGGATTGTGCAGATGAGCTACTGAGCATGATCTGAGATGTAGTCAGATCTCAAAGTCTATGAAAACACAAGCAAATCCTGAGTGAAAAGGTCTTGCATGCCTTTGGAAGGAAATGTGTATCTGCTGCTTTATAAAGAAACAAGATTCCTGCAAAACCAGAATTCACATCCTTGCACAAAAACCAGTTCTCCATTCTCCTGAGCAAAGGGATGAACCTTCAATGCTCAAATTAATATTTCCACTCTCCCAGTCCAGCACAGAAGTGGGAAGGCTGTGGACTCTTGGTCCAAACCAGAACCAACCACCGTGGAAATTACAGCTCCTGCCACCATGAAATTATCTGGGAACCAACTGATCCTTGGCATTCCATTCTCCACTCTCTCCTGAGCTCTGCAGGGCTGCTGTGGAGGAAATCTTCCTTCCTAGTACTCTGGGAAAGCAAGTGCAAGAGCAATCCCAGCTGTCCTGAGCACAGGGCACTGCTCTCAGCCAAATTATTCTTAATGCAAATGTGCAGAGCGACCACAGGCCTTTGTGGGGATGGGTTCAAGGGAGGGCAGATGCTGAAGGAAACATTCATCTCTGCGGCATGGAAAGAGCAACAAAAATGTCCTAAGAGCAGGGAAGATCAAACAGGAGGAAAAGTACAGGAGGGAAACTACTGTTTCTCTTTCTTTGCCTCCATTTGTAGTTGAGCTGCTAAAGAAAAAGGATCTCAGAAAAAGAACCTTTTCTTTCCTCCCAACCTCTAACGAAAGGGTTTGCTGAATAGGGAAGCATTTATGGATCAAATGGAGTTAAAATAGCATTATGACCAGCAGTGGCACAAATGCAGCAAATGGAACTTGAGGCCAGTTGAGAGATGAGAGAGGGGATGGAGGTGGAGCCCTCTCTTCCCCTAGTGATGAGGAAGCCTGTGTGCCATGGGAGATCTCCAAAAAGCAAACTCCTCCTCAACCTGACATAAAACTAAACCTCAGGTTGGATCCTGTGTGCCCCAGAAGGGCTGCTCACACATCTGACATACTGTTCTGGCCTCTTTCTACAGATTTGGAACCTCCCTGGATTATATTTTAAAAATGGGATAAAGAAAGCAGTGCTTTACTGAATCGTGGGCTTTGTTTTTAGCTGAATATGCTCCCAAAATGGCTAAGTGATCCATTTGAGCTGTTATGGGAAGAATTTAGTTCAGTTCAGTCAACACACAAAACTCCACCAGCCACCACTACCTGCTCCTCATGACTGTGAGCAAACCTGCTGGTCAAAAGCCAGTTCACAGTTTATTGGTCCAGAACAGGAACAGAAATAGAAGCATTAAATAAATGTCTTTGCCCTGCCCCATTCCCTGTGCTGTTGTTGCAGCACAGAAAAGCTCCAAGAAGCTTGTCAGTGAATTCATCATCGTATCCATGAAATTGCTAGGACATGGCAGCACTTCTTGGCAATCAGCTTGAGGGGGTAGAAGGTTTTATTCCTCTCTCCTCTGAAACCACTGAGTACATGACTCACAGCAGATTGGTGTTGCAAGGTTCCCAGGTTCCCTTCAAATGGAGGGGTGGAGCTTCCCACTGCTCCAGAAGCAAAGCCAAGCACCACACATTAATGGATTTTTTCCACATGCTGAGTACCCAAGAGCTTGAAGGAGCTCCTAGAAATAGAAAGCTTCCTTACCTGCCTTGGAAAACTTTGCTTGGTACTCTGCAGCACAGTCCTGCCCATGTTTGTGAGGACACCTGAGGTCGTGAGTAAAAAACATCACTGCCCGTTCCTGTTCAATCCTGTGAGGAAGGAAACCGTGCTTAAAGCAGATTTGTAACCAGATTTGTAACCAGATTTGTAACCAGAACGTCCCACAATCCCTGTGACCACCCAGGGCAGAGTCCCTTCCCCAGGAGTGAAGGTGGGCACAACACAATCAGGATGTGAAGAGCCTCACCAAAGGATTGCCACACTCAGGGGCTGCAGAATCTCTCTCCAAATTAATGCCTCATGCTGTACGTTTTAAGTGGTAGCAGATGTTGGCAGCGAGCTCCAGACCTTTGTTTCCCAGATTCCCAGATAACTGCTGCTTTTGTGCAAGCCCTTCTCTAGCAATAACAATAATTAAGTGTCATTTATGTAAGGTCTTTCATTCAGCAGCCCCAAAGGGCTCAATAAATTTAACAAACCACTAATACTCAACAGATTTGCTGGTTTGCAATTCCAAAAAGGCTGCATTCTTCTCCAGGATCCTCCCACAAATGGCAGGTACCCTAATTACCATAATTACCACAATCACTGTAATCATCTATCAGTTTGCAGAGAAGCAGAATTAGGGGATGCCAGAGGCCACAGCACATTCTGCTAATAACAAAAGGATTTAAGCAGAGTTCCTGGCCTTTCACTTTGTTCCCACTGTGAGCAGGAAACCACCCTGCCTCCAGAAATTCACACACACTGATAAGTTCATCAAGCCAGAACACTGAACTGAAAGGCAAGGATGCATTCCCAGAGCACATGAAAAACACAGTGGCCAAAGAAAATCCAAGAAAAATCCAAGTCCAATCCAAGCAAAAAGATTTTTTTCACTAGGATGCCTTAAGCTCACAACAATTGAATTTAGTGGTCCAAGCAGGACATTGAGAGAGATGCAGTAGTCACCAAGAAATTGTAACCTTGCTTTCACATCCCTCTGGATTCCCCCTAAAAAAAAATAAATCATGGAAGGTATTGCTTGAGAGGACAAGCCTTGCCACAGCCACAGTGCCATGTCTTTACACCACCTAGATCAGACACACAACTGTGGCCTTACAGTTCCTGAAGGAACCTGCAGGAAAGATGGAGAAAAACTATTTCCACGGGCCTGGGGTGTCAGAACAAAGGGGAATGGATTCAACCTGACAGAAGGCAGGTTACACTCTCCCAAAAACTGACCTCCCCACCTAGCAAAACCACAGGAGCTGAGCATCCAAGCCTGGGCTGCACAAAATATCACGAACAGCTTTTGGCTAAGGCACAACTCACACAGTTATCAACTGTGAGGGTGTGGGCAAGCAGCAGTGATTCCTTGAGCTGTGTCTGAACCTCAGCGCAAAGCAAAATACTTTTTTTCTTTCTTAATCATAGAATATTTTGAGTTGGAAGGGACCCACAAGGATCATTGATCCAACTCCAGACTTGACAGAGTCTGCTTAACTTCTACATTTATTATGCTGCTGCTACCAAAGGCAGTTCAAGATCTGTCACAATATTTGAATTATATTGCATTTGTTCCTATTTTAGGTGACATAAAGAGGCATTTGTAGAAATCTCAGGTAGTTTGAGGCCATGGCTCAATAGTCACAGCAATATAAACTACAACTCAGCTGTGTGTCTCAGTTCATAGTTGGAATAATTAGAGGTTCAAGGGCTTTTTGCCTAAACTTTGTCTACAAGACTGCATAAGGTCTAGCACCACATCACGATTATTTTGTAACAGATCATGCAACAAAATCCAGTGTTTAATTGTTGCACTTCGTGCTGGATGCAGTGAGAACACTCCCATCCTCTCCAAAGCTTCCTTGCCTCTGATTATCTGATCTGCTTCTCCTGCTGGCCTCTCACACTCTATGCTTGAAACAGGAATCAGAAGTGGGAACCATGGCCATGGGAAGAGCTTCTTTCTCTATTTTCTACCAAGCATACCTTGGATAACTGATCAGCAACCAGCTGACAGCACAACCCAAGGGAGACACGGCCAAGCTCTTCTCAGCTCAATTAAAATAACAGCAAATAAATAATCTGGATTGTATTTAGAAAGTCACAAGACCAGTGCTTGGCCCTGGCTAGGGGTGAGGAGAAAGCCCATCCAAGGTGACACCCAATTCTTTTCAGCTGAAATAAATTTAATTCCTACCAAGGGAAGCCAGCTTTCACAAGCTCTAACAGGGAAAGCGTTCACTGGACAGAGGCTGTGTGAATGCATAAGAGGGACTAGACTGGGGCCCGTTTTTTTCATCATGCAGAAATGTAACAGCTTTTTTATTCTGTTTTATGAGTCAGTGCTCCCAATGGAAAGAGCACACACATCATGGCTTTGGCACTGCACACCGCTGCATTTCCTACCAGCCCCAGCCCGCCGTGGAGCCCATCCATCTGGTTAACCTCTCCAAGGAGGGCTTTGTGCCAGCTGTGCTCTCCAGGAGCAGGAGGGGGGCAAGGCAGGGATGTGTCAGAGGAAGGATGAATGCCCTCTCCTTGCAGTGCCTGCAGCACAAACCACCCCTGCAAGAAAAACAAATGAGCCCAGAAAGCAGTCGGGAAATTGCTGAGAGAAAAGGTCCCCTCCTGGCATGAGTCAAGCTCCAAAACAGTTCAAGGAGCTGTTCTGGCTTGCCATGGGGACAAATTGTCCAGCAGAACCTCTGACAGCTTTTCTCCCCACTGATTCACTCTCAGTATGCCACTGGGCTGACAGGATGCCCAGGTGGTCATGCAGGACACAGGGGTTTTAACAGGCCTGTCATGGTCCTTCAGGGTCACAATCACTGCAAAGCGTTTGAAAGAACCCTTGAAAGTGTTTGAGAGATCCCTGAGCTGACAGGCTCTAGAGGGTTTCTGTTTTGGCCACAGAGTATGTCTGGGACAGCTGCAAAACTGCCAAGGTGCTCACGACCTAATTAAAAAAATAAAAAAACAGAATCAAAGGATCTAGCTCTAAACCCAGCCTCAAACCTAGGACAAGCCTCTGGTGAGTTAATGAACTTGCCAAGAGATCTCTGACTCCACAGTGTCTTATCTTCCTTCTAATTCTAAGCTCCTTCCCCAGGATCTCTGGGCTAAATCCATCTCCCCAGTCATCTCAGAGGGTCCAGAGTGCTTAGGCATACAAAAACATCATATACCACATGTGGGGTAAGTGCTCCAAATTATGGTAATTCTTATCATTTCCTTTTCTGACTCTGTCCCCCATTCACACTCATGTTGTGAACACACTACTAAATATCATAGTTCATCCTCAAAATCCCTCTGTCTGCAACTATTATTACATTTTATGAATTTTAGCTAATTTGGACTGTCTGAATAAGCGATTTGCCAGGCCAAAACATTAAAATGAACATGCTTTCAGTGCAGTAACTTGAATTTCCCCAAATTATTCCTCCTGCTGATTGGTTTTGCTGCTGTAGAGCTGACCACTCACATGTGACAACACACACACTGTGGAGGCAAGGGCTGATACCAGCTCCACCAACAAACATAGAACACAAACATCTAAAAACCCAACAGCTTTCAAACATGAATGTCAAATTCTGTAACAAATTCTACAGGGACAAGAAGCTAAGAGTTGTTTCGAGTTTTCCAGCTGCATCTGTGGTATACAAGAAAAGTCCTCCAGTAATTCTGAATTTTTTTGGAGTCAAAACTTTGGTTTTTTGAGTCTACCCTCCCACTGCATGACTTCTGTCCAAGGCAACTATTACAGGGAAAAGCATCATTTGCCATTGTGTGGGATACAACACAATCAGAAGAAAGTGCTCCTGTGTGTGCTGCTAAGTTGATCAGAGCAGATATGCTGGTAGTTCTGGAGTTCAGCCTTCCCCACTCAATCATTTTGGTGCCATAAGTGGTAAATTTGTTCCTTCACCAGAATCTAAGTTCTGTACTATGTGCCTAGAGACAGCATGATGCTTAGAGTTGGAAGCAAAAGCAGCACTGCCTTCTGCCTCATGTAAAAGACACTGACAAACAGAAATAAATTTGAATTTAAGGTTAAACAGGTCGATATTTGTTTCTTTTTCTTTCTCCCTCTGCTGTTTCCTATGCTTTAGGCAGGCTTGTTCTCAGTGGCTTCCTAACAGAGCTTGCAAAATTCCTTATCACAGTTGTCTTCTTCCCAGTGGCCAGATGTGGTCTCTAGAGGTTGTGCTAGATCTCAGATGGGATCCTTGTCCTCTCTGAAGTCACTGGAAGGTTTTCCATGGGCTTCTGTGGGAGCAGCACTGCAACAATATGACTTCAATCCTGCCTACAAGGAATAGGATTTGGTTTATGTCCATACATAAACCAGGACATGGCCCCTTATACTAACCTTGACTGTTTAAATTGTTTTTTATTTTAAAAGGCTTTCAGCTAAGGATTCCTGACTCTTATTTATGATAGCTTAGATCCTTGTAAAAAAGTCTGGAGTAAATCCATGCTTCCAACAGGACACATCCTACAAAAGTCTGGGAACTCTTAACCACAGGAAAAATGACCAGGCTTCAGGATGACTCATCGTGGCTATTTTGCAAAGATGTTGGAAGAAACTGGGAAGCAAAGATTAATTAATGTCCTTCCCACTCTTTTGTAGATTCCCATCTGCTCTGCCTCCCTTTCAGAAGGCCCCAGCACACACAGAAGCATTGCTCTGCCTGCAGACACATAGCAAGGACTGGGACACACTGGGGACTTTTTACAAATCCTGAGGTGACAGGACACAGGGAATGGCTTCCCACTGACAGAGGGCAGGATTTGATAAGAAATTGAGAAGAAATCCTTCCCTGCGAGGATGGTGAGGCCCAGAGAAGCTGTGGCTGCCCCTGGATCCCTGGAAGTGTCCAAGGCCAGGTTGGACAGGGCTTGGAGCATGAGGTGTCCCTGCCCATGGCAGGGGGTAGAACAAGATGGGCTTTAAGGCCCCTTCCAACCCAAAGCATTCCAGGATTCCTGTGAAATTCTTTGTAAATGGCTTTTTCTTGAGACTCCAGGAACATTTTTGCAAATGCCAGGAAGAGCCATGTTCTTGTGAAGAATACTTCATTAAAAGCTCTTCAGATACCATGAAAGACCCAAAAATTGGGTAAGTGCAAGTTACAGTAAGAATTTTCTAAAAGGGGAAAGAACTTCTCTCTCAACTGGACCAGAGCCCCACATCCTTCCCAGCAGTGTCTCATAGGGAGGACATCCCACTCACACTGGAATGTTATTTTTATTAGTGAAAGTTAAGCAGTGAAGTTGCTTATTAAAAAAAAAAAAACCAAAACAAACAATGCAACAAATTGTGACCTTCTATGGAAAAAAAAACCCCTTATCTGTCACTTCTCATGATAAAAAGATGCCAACATTGAAACTTATCATTTCAGAGTCAATATTCCTGCTCTTTGGAGGAGATGGAGGAAAAAATCCATGTCATTTGCAGCAGGGCCTTGTTTGGAGGTGTTAGCCAGTTCTCCTAACTTCCACACTGTTAAAATCATGGATCTTGACACAAATCAACTTGCTGTTAAGTCAGAAGACTTGTGACTGACTAGAGTGGGAAGTGGAATGGAACTCAGAAGAGATAAACTGAATGGGAAATGGGTTTTAAAGGGAGACCTCTCACCCCCATGGAGAGACAACACTAAGAAACTACAGAAACACATTGTTCTTGTTCAGCTTTTTGCTAAGGCCAAAAGATTTAAAACAAACATGGTTCTAAAACATGGTTCAAAGGCAAAGACTTCCATTCCTCCCCCAGACAATCACAATATCCTCCTGATTTTTTGCTATCACTGCAGAGTATTTCCAGCTTCAGCTAATAGCACAGAAGAAATGAAAACTTGCATTTTGCAGCTTGTCTGGGAATTAAATCCCTGATGCTCTATGTGAATTAGTTATTCACAAGAAAAAAAGGTTCAGACCTCTCAAACATCCTCTTGGCTCTTGCAGTGCATTGAATTATCTTCAGAAAAATGGAAACCCTTCTAAGTTCTTCATGACAACAAAAAAAGGGAGGATTTCCACCAACACAGAGACAATAAAATTGCCAAGTAAATAGTAAAGGTTGTCTGAAAACAGATGTGAATGCCAAGCAGATTTGACAGCACAAATATTTCCCATGTCTCAAGAAAAACAAGTGTTCAACACACTAACTCTGGACAAGGCAAACTGTGAAGGTCCTCTCCTGGAAGAAGCCTGGAAATAGTGAATATTTATTCTGCTAGCATGAATCTCACAAAGCATAATAAAAATTCTCACAAGACCCTTCCTTCCTATCTATGCAGGAACAGGGAGAATGTGAGCAAATGACATTCCCTATGCTAGGGAACCAAGCCTAGGTCTTGTTTCTAAAAATTACCTGCATTGCCAGTGCCACACTATAATATCCTGATTAGCTGTTCAGTCTTTTTCTACTCCACAGCAAATTTTCATTTCTCATTTGAGCTCAGATCTCCCTCTGCTTCCCCAAGTTGGGCATGGTTTTCTTTTAAATTGACATCTCTTCTTGTGGTGGGAATGCCCAGGTTGAAGGACAGATGAAGACCCAAAGATCTGCCTGCCATTTAGATTTTTCACAGGAAAAAAAGAGAGGAAGTCAGGTCCTTGTTGCAAACTCATCTCCAGACAAATACCTGTTCTTCACTGAGATAAACGTAAGTGCTCCAAGAAAAGGCTGCTTGAGGGAACAGGCAGGATTTTGAACAGGACAGCTGAAATTCTCTCCTTCCCTAGAATCACAGACACTCTCCTGTTTTCCCTTTTCAGGTTCACAAGCTGCATCATGACTTTTTTACTTCAGCAACATCCAGATGGGAACTATTAACTACCTATCAGCATTAATTTCTTCTTCTGATTCTAATCTTGCTATCTTGGCTTTTTTACATGATCACTCAGCATGTTCACAGGAAAGGAGGAGTCCAAAAAAGAAGAGCAATACTTCCTGACAGCTTGTCTAAGAGATGTTTAGCAAGAGAGACTGCTAACAAGCCTCTTAGATCACACAAAAATCACTGCTTTTGGGACAAAGAGCCACCACAAAACCTTCTCCTGCTTGTATATTGAACAGACCCAAACCAGAGCCTTAACTATAAATCTACTGGGCGCAACAATCAAAAAACTTCTAATCATTACCAGGAAGGGGAAATTGAGTATGGAATGTGCATTCTCACTTCCACAAGCACATGGAGAAACATCTGCTGAAACTACACTTGGAAACATCCAGTATCAGAGAGCACCTGAGGAAATCAAAGCTACAGTGGATCTTATGAACAATAATTTTAGCGATACAGGGGTGTGTTCACATTATCACCCAAAGATACTTTTCTTGATACTGGAACAACACTCGGTTACATTAAATCTCTAGCCTGCTTCCACCCATGAGATCTGGTTGTTCCCTTGGCTACTCAGCAGAGCCAAACAAGCATTCACTGATCTCCTCTTCAGGTAAATACTCAAACCCCATAGTCTGGGGATTTGTTATAAAAGCCAACTTAGTCATTAATCACTGAACTACAAACTTGGCGAGGCCGCAGATCTCACATCTTCAGGTTACAAGAAGCCTTCCAACAGAAATTGACTGTTCCCCAAGCTTCCCTTCCTTTATTCTGTTGCTTGCCAGGAAGAACATAATAGCAATCTCTGTAATGCTCAGATCTCTGCCCCTATAGATCATGAGGATCTACAGTTCATCAGATCTAGAGAAACTAAACTTACTCCACTTCTCCTGCCCCCAACCTTCACCACTTATCATTTTGAAAAGGAAAGAGGTGGTAATAAATAAACTTTACAAGAGCAAAATTCTTTCCTTTCCTCATATTTTGCAGTCACAGGCATCCCCCACCCAACAAGACAATTTGAAGGATACCATTTAGTGAAAACCTACCAAGTTTCCCCGTTGGGCAAGAAAAACTTCAGCTTCTTCAGTCTTTTGCAAAAAGTTCTGAAGATCTCCATCTTTCAGATTCACAAATTCAGGCTAAAGTTTGAATATATATATTGAGCATATATTGACATGACAAGGGAGAATGGCTTTATACAAGAAGAGTAGGCTTATGCTGGATATAAGGAAGAAACTCTTTCTGGTGAGGATGATGGGGCTCTAACACACATTGAAGCGAAAACCTGTCTGCCCCATTCCTGGAAGTGTTCAAGACCAGGTTGGAAGCAATGTTATCTAGTGGAAAGCATAGCCTGACCATGGCAGGTAGCAGAAAAGACGGTACTTAAGGTCCCAGGGAACACAAACTATTCCTTGATTCTATGATGATTCAATCTCCACAGGTCCAGGCAGATGCCAAACCTGATCCTCACTGCCTTTGCCGTGTCCCTCTGCCAAGTGCAGTGGGCCTCAAAGACTCAACTGAGCACAGAGAGCCAAAGGGGGACACTGGCAACTTCCTCACTGGGAGCTCCCTGGGAAGCACTTTCCTTGAGAAGCAAGCCCCTTTCCTCCAAAGCTGTTTCCCAAAATGTGTGGCTCTCCTGGGGAGCACCAAGACACCCTTAAGAAACGCTGGCAAGGCTGAATGATTTCAGGTGCTTTCAGGACAGGCACTCCAGCTCTAGCTCCTGTTGGCCCAAGTGAGTCTCCAGGTGCAGGTTCAGAGGTGCAGCCCCAGGCCCTCTACAAACACAACCTGCCCGCTGCCTCTTCACCTGCCTCAGCTGCTGCCTGCGCTCATGGCACCAAAACCAGGCTGTTCCTGGCCAGGGACCGGAGCCCTGCTCCTGCAGGATGCTCTTGCCAGCACCTTCCAGGTCTCTCTGCTGTGCACACAGAGCTTTTCATGCCCGCTCCCAACAGGCTTTGGAACCCAGAGCACAACGTGGCTGGCTCTGCCAGCAGCACAGCCCAAGCACAGGCGGAGGAAGAAGCAGCAGGGGCTGTTTTGCGGCCATGCCCAAGAGAGACTGGAAGGGTGCCCTCCCTCTGCTCTGCCTTGGTTGGCTTTCTGACTGGGGCTGAGCCTGGGGCTGCCATTCCTCCCGTGTGGGGAGCAGAAGCACAGCCGGGATCCCGGCACTGCCTGACAGCGCTGCGGGCACCGGCACGGCCCCTGTCCCACTCTGGGGCACCGTGCTGCTGCTTCATTTGCCCTTAGGCACACCCAGAGCTCCCTGCTAAGCCCGCATGCTCTCTGCTTCTGCCCTCTTCCTCATGCTGTGCAGGGATGGAGCACTGCTGTGCTTTCAGGAAGCTATTCTTGAAAGCTTCCAGCATTCCAAGCTCCTTTGCCCTCCATGGATGCTTGCCATGGAATCCCTCTCAGCTGGGTTCAGAGCATACTCAGGTTGGCTCTCCCAAAATCCAGGGGCTCCGAGGTGCTCAGCAAGATGTGGAACTGCACAGTGCTGTGGAACTGCACCTTCAGCACAGGCACCTTTCCAGCCTGAGCTGCCCTCGTTCCTCTGGGTCTGTGCACAAAACACGGCGTGGCAGAGAACAGCAGCAGGGCCTGTGTGTCCCAGGGCCGCGGATTTGTGCCACTTCAGCTCCACAGAGATGCAGGTAAGGGGGGAAAACCAAACTGTTTATTAATGGAAGGGAAAGTGAAGGGATGAGATGAGGGCAAAAAAAAGGGGTGGGGAGGGTCTGAGGGCTGGAGGGAGGGAACTGTCAACAGGGAGGGAGAAGGCAGTAGCTATGGGAGCCTCCCACAGGCTCAGCAGTAGCCAGCATCAGCTGTGCCTGGAGCTCCAGTGACGTTGAATGGTGGTCCTCTCATCACAGTCTCCTGGTACTGTTCTTGGCACCCTGGATCTCCGAGTCCAGTAGATGACCTTAATTCTGAAGATCTTTGTCCAAAAATTGCCTGGATTTCCAGGTTAGTGGAGGATGGACTGTCATCTTTGCTCATGGCTTCAAGGGCTGGAAGACAGATGAACTACCAGGGTCAGAGGCCAGATGGACACCCAGAGATTCTCCTGCTAAGCCCATCGCTCCCAGCTCTCGCATCTGCCACAAGAGAGCCTGACCCTTGCAAGATGCTGCCAACAAATGCCCTCACCAGTGTCCCTGAAATCAGCCTGTGCTCTGCCCATGCCACCCTTCATCCACACAGGGAGCAAAGCCTGCCACAGCCAGGACAGAGATTGCAGCTCCCTGCCCAGGCACTGCAGCTCTCCCGGGCAGTCCCCGCTGTCAGCGCTGCCCTCACTCACCCTGAGTGAGAACGTGAAGCTCCGCTGGCTGTCCCTTCAGGCACCGCCCGGCCATGCCTGTGAACACAGAGCCTGTCACGGCCCCAGCGGCACAGCTCCCTGCCAGCGGCGCTGCCGGGGCAG
>NW_005054507.1:7577-9827 GCF_000277835.1 Geospiza fortis | reverse complement strand
TTGGCACCCGGCTCGGGCCCACGGGAGCCTGGAGAAGAGCCCGCGCGGCCTCTGGCTGCAGCAGCGGGCAGGGGCACAGCTGCCAGCCCCGCACACTGAGCACCGCCCTCAGGGGCCTTCTCCAGGCTGAGCCTGGGGCTTCCTGGCCCTCCTTACCAGGCACTCATCCACCCTCAATGGCGGCTGCTTCTTCAACAGCTGTACGAGCTTTCTTCTCTTCAGAAACTCGGCCACACGAATCAGCGTTTCCTGAGAGGCCTGGAGAGCAGCAGAGACCCAGAGATGGCCCCACAGCCCAGGGCACAGGACCCTCATCCCTGTGCCAAGGCCTGGAGGAGGCTGCTGTCCCTGAGGTGCGAGGGCAGGAGGCACCCAAGCCCTCTCCCCGAGATCCATCAGCATCACACAAAACTCACATTCGCCACGCGCTGGTTCTCCTCATGGCAGTGCATGTAGAGTGGGAGCAGGCTGTGGTTCGCAGTTCTCTTCAGGGGCTTTTTCCCCTCGTCCACTACTAAGTCTATCACCTTTTCAAACAGCTGAATGGAGAGCAGCTGCACATTGCTGTTGTCCTGGAGGAAAGGAACCAGAAAGACCTCACCAACAATTTCTCATGGCCCACCTGAGTAAAGGACTAAAAATGCCCAGGGCGCAAAATTTCTGGGCAGCATCCAGTCCCATGGCTGGGGCCACAGAGCCTTACATGGTCAAAGAGTTGTACGAGTGCCTCAGCTAGCCTTGGGGCAGTAGTGCTGGATACCAAGATATCCTTGTAGTGGAGAACATTCATGAAGACACAGAGGGACATCCTGACCACCTCTGCATCTTCATCACCCAGAAGCTCCACAAGCCGTTGAGACAGCATGCACATTCTCCTGGCCTGTGTGGAACACAAGGCTGTGCTGGGAAGCCATGGACGGCTGCAGCACCACCACCGGCCTGGCACTGCAAGGCCACCCTGCTGCTGCAGGCAGGGCCCACAGGCCCAAGGCCTGACCCAAAGCACTGGGGCAGGTGAGGCAGGAGAGCTGGGAGCAGCTGCCTCAGCTCCTGAACCCCTGCACGCCCATGGGGCTGCTTTCCCCAGCGCAGCTTCAGCCACGGCCCCCTTCTCACCAGGAAGCGATCCCTGATGAGCACCACGAGGCTTCTCAGCGCCAGGCGACGCCGCTCCCTGCACTCGCTGTGCAGGTACCTTGACATCATCTCCAGAACACTCTCACTGCACTCACTCAAGTCCAGGCACTCGAGGACCTGAAAGGCACAGGGCAGTGACAGGGAGCCGGCCAGCAGGAGCCCAGAACCGCACAGGGCTGGGCCCAGGCAGCAGCACAGGGCGTGGGCACCGTCCCAGGCAGCTGTGGCTGTGAGAGGGCAGAGAGCTGGGAGGCAGCTGAGCCAGGCAGCGCTGGAAGCAGGCTCACCTCCACAAGGAATGCCAGGAAGGGCAGATCCCAGCGATGCCCTTCCGTGCTGAGCAGCCCAAGCAGGTGGATGGCAGTGCGACAACACAGGGGGATCACGTCACGGCGCATCTCCCTGGCAGGAGGAAAAGGGCACCAAGACTCTGAGGCATGGGTGTCAAACATCTCCCCAGAACTGGCTCACAAGGATTTCATCTCTCCCCACCCACCCTGGAGCGGATGTGGGCCCTCTGAGAGGGCGCTTCTTGTTGGCGCCCTCCTCTCCCAGCCTTTTCCAGTCTCCTTGGCTGTCCCTCAGTGACGAGGCCCTCTGGCCCATGACCACAGGGACTGTGTGAGGCACAGGGCACAAATGCCCGGGGCAGTGGGGAGCAGGGGGTCTCACCTGGCCAGCAGACCCACGGCATAGTGCTGGGTGTCAGCACACAGCAGCGTGTCCCAGCCACCCTTGCGTGCCATTTGCATGACCACATTTTCACAGCGCAGTCGGCAGAGCAGAGCCTTCATAGTCTGCACTGCAAACCTGTGTGCAGAGCAAAGCCCAGGTCACACTGGGATCACTGGCTCCTGCCCTGGGGACGTGGGAGGGATGGGAGAAGTGGGATGGAGCACCTGCTGGGGTTTGTGTTAAGGTGGTGTTCTTCCTGGCATTGCTTCCAAAAGGTGTCAACGTCCTCAGAAGGATGCGCTGTGCTGTCGCAAATTTGAACTATCAGAGCCACGAGCAGGTGGGGGGCATATTTCTGCATTGCCTCCTGGCACTTGGGCACCTGGATAATCACCCACAGCACCAGAGTTGCCTGCAAAAGAAGCAGCCCGAGACAGC
>NW_005054507.1:5442-7498 GCF_000277835.1 Geospiza fortis | reverse complement strand
AGTCCCAGAAACTCACAGCCAGGGCAAAGACATTTGTGTCATCCCCATCAGAGGTGAACATGCTGTGCACAGGCCAATCCTCCATCACACAGATCAGTGTTGGCAGTACCTTCTCCACTGTGGAACTCGACGAGCCTATAGTTCTCCACATCATTGTAGCAGCTCTGTGGGATCACAGCTCTGTGTCAGGGGCATCTCAGTCCCAGTACCATGCCCTGTGCAGCTGTGGGGGCCCAGGTGACAGAGCCCCGGTGCCCTGAGGGGCAGGGAGGGAGCATTGGCAGCAAGCTTGGGAAACAGAGGGGCCCGAGGGTCCTGGAGCTCTCTGCCTGTCTGGCAGACCCCATAGCACAGGCTGTGCAGGGCCATGGGCCCTAAAGGCTGGTGAGCCCTGAGCGCTCCAGGCTCGTGGGCCCCGTACCTGTCACATGTTGGGGCACAGCGCAGGAGGGTCAGCCCCACACCAGCAGGGTGTTCTTCAGCCAGCCTCAGAATGTTCATGAATAGCCTGACATCGGCAGTCTCAGAGGACGCAAGTCTCTGGTGCATAATCCTCACCATTTCTGGCACCTGGAAGAGATGTGGGGAAAATTTGGAGTGCTTCCTGAGGGAGGAGATTCCCCAGTTTCCCCAAAGAAGTGCTTCCCTACCCCCCACACTGCACTGGCCTCAAAGGCTGAGGCAGGCAAGTGGACATGGCTTGGATGGCCACATGACCCTGGAAGGCCTCCAGCCGTGGGCAATGGCTGCTTATTACTTCTGATAAAAACCATGAATATCCATGAATAATAAATTGTGGGCATAAATGGCAGTTAAAAGGAGGTAGTATCCATGTTTTTTATGACTCAGTCATCCAGGTGTCTGAATTGGCCTCATTTGTTACCTGGTCAGCCTTCACTATGTAATTACTATATTCTGCACATTCAATTGATGGTGTGCTACAATCCATCGGCCTGTATTTGCTTGGATCCTCTTTTTCTGTCTTTCCACATGCCATGAACTTCTGCAGAAGAGCAGGGAAGAGAGGGACATTCCATGGAGTGCTCCAAACACAGTGCTCAGCTGAGCAGTGACAGCAGGCCCAGCCCAGGTGGGGATGGCTGCAGGTACCTTCAGTGATTTGCTGAAGCCACCACCAGCGGTGTCCTTTTTCTTCTCTGCATTTGGCAAAGAGCAAGCACAGCCAGAGCTGAGGGGCTGCGGGAGAGGCCGGAGAACACAGCCCAGCCCTGCGCTCCCCAGGCAGGGAGAGCCCCGGGATGGCCCAGGGGATGGAGCCCGGCCACTGCGGGGTGTCTGCCCTGCCCCTTTTCCGTCCTGTCCATGGGCATGTCCCCAGGGGATGGGAAGGGAGGGGATGGGGCCAAGCTGGCTGCAGCCATCAGCCTTGTGACCCAGCTGTGTTACTCACTGTCCTGCACTGGCTGGGACTTTGGCGCTGCTTTACGCTGCTTTGCTGGGGCAGCTGAAGAATCTTTGTTCTTCTTCTTACTGAACAGGCCTTGGCGTTTCTCTGCCATTCTCCCAAAATCTGGTGTCGATGGCACCTGCAAGAGAGAGGCCTTGGAAGAGCACTGAGTAGACAAGTCCAATGGTCTGGCCTCAAGGGCAGTGGCTGCAAGAATGGGAGTTCCCTCGGAAAAGTTCCGAGTCACCAAGTCCCGTGGTCTGCCCTTGAGGGGTCCTGCAAAAGAGAAGTCCCGAGAAGGCCACGAGTCACCGAGTCCTGTGGACTGGACTCGAGGTCACCTGCAGGAGTAAGGTCAAGGAAAAGCTCCGGGTCAGCAATGAACGAGCGCGCTGTGCGGGGGCTCCTCACGGCACCGCTCTGTCCCGTCCTGTCCCGTCGCCCACTCCGAGCACTGTGGCCTGCTCTTGTCACCGCCAGCTCCTATGTCACCATGTGTCACAAAGGGCCCTTGGACACCCTGTCCCATTCCATGGCACGGTGACCGTGCTGCGGCGTGTCACAAAGGGCCCTTGCACACACTGCCACCTGCCCTGGGGCCGCCCCCAGCCCAGCCAGAGTGGCCCAGGCTGCAAGGGATGCCTCGCC
>NW_005054507.1:0-668 GCF_000277835.1 Geospiza fortis | reverse complement strand
CGCGGGGCCGGCCCGCAGCCCCGCCGGGCCGGGGCTCCATGGGCACCCGGCTCGGGCCCACGGGAGCCTGGAGAAGAGCCCGCGCGGCCTCTGGCTGCAGCAGCGGGCAGGGGCACAGCTGCCAGCCCCGCACACTGAGCACCGCGCTCAGGGGCCTTCTCCGGGCTGAGCCTGGGGCTGCCAGGCCCTCCTTACCAGGCACTCCTCGACAATCATTGGCGCCTGCTTCTTCAACAGCTGTTCAAGATCCCTCCTCTTCAGAAACTCGGCCACACGAAGCAGCGTTTCCCGAGAGGCCTGGAGAGCAGCAGAGACCCAGAGATGGCCCCACAGCCCAGGGCACAGGACCCTCATCCCTGTGCCAAGGCCTGGTGGAGGCGTCAGCCCGCGAGGCACCAGGGCAGGAGGCAGCCAAGCCCCCTCCCCGAGATCCACCAGCATCACGCAAAACCTCACCTTTGCCACGTCGGAGTTCTCATCATGACAAGAAATTACAAGTGTATACAGGCTCTGGCTCACAATTGTCTTTAGGGGCTTTTTTCCCTCATCCACTACAAATTCCACCACCTTGCTGAAGAGTCGAATGGAGAGCAACTGCACATGTCTGTTCTCCTAGAGAAAACAAAAAGCCCTACATCAATTATTCCAGTCCCACCTTTTCCCAAGGC
>NW_005054506.1:1109161-1119131 GCF_000277835.1 Geospiza fortis | reverse complement strand
CAAGAGGCTTTATTTTGTTTATTTCTGCTCTTCCTTCCCCTCCCTCTCCCAGTTTAGCCCAGGAACTCCCGCAGCATTGGTTAATCCTCGAGGAGGGATAACTGCTGAGATCTTCAGCGAGCTCTCCGCTACCACGGATACTTCCTGGAGCTCCAGCAGCTCTGTGAGGTGTAAAAAACAAACCTGTCGGTGCTGGCCTCGGTTATAAATTCAGGGAACATTCACCCCCAGGTTTGTTCTGACGGCAGCGACTCTCCGGTTTGGGTTTAATTTGTACAGGGAAGGGTTTGGGCAGTCGGGGGAGGAGGGAGGCTGCGGGCAGCGGGGCAGGAGCCCGGCTGTGGTGTTTGGGATGTCAGAGCCGGGGCTGGGCTGGCCACTGACCACGGGCAAGGCTGCCCCACGCACAGGTGCCCACCCCAGAGCTGCCTCTGCTCAGGGCAGCCTCACGGGGCCATTTCTGCTCTGTTCGCCCACGGACAGGCTCAGCTGCTGCTTAATCCCCTGGGGAACAGCTGCCCAGCTGTGCTGCAGGTGGGGAAAGTTTGGGCTAGCCCTAGAAAAGGCAGCACAACTCTGCTTCTCCTCCTCCCCAGCGTCCCGGGGCATCCCCGCCACAGGGATGGAGCAGCGGGAGCTGCTGCAGCTCAGGGCTTGGGAAGGGGTTCCATGCCTGGCAGGGCGGCCCTGAGGTCTGGGGGCCCGGCAGGAATCATCCAAAGGAGCCTCAGAAGGTCCCACTGGTAACTGAGGGATTTGGGCTTTAATTGTTTTGCAATATCCTGAGCGCATGGGTTGGGCCGTTCCGTTTGTATAAACGCCTGGAAAACTGTGGAAGATGCCCACATTTTGAAAAGTGCTCCTGACTGGAAAGGCTAAAAGGTCTCTGTGGGCGGTGTGGAGCCAGCAGGGATGAAGGCAGGAGGCAGAGCCGGGGAGAGCCGGGCGCTCCAGGCCCGAGCGCTGCGGATCCCGCCCGGCCCGACACCTGCCCACAGGGCACGGAGCGTTCTGCGGGAAAACAGCCGGAACTTCCTTCACTCACAGCTACCCCCGCTCGCACGGGGGCTGAGCTGCTGTCTTTTGGGGGCAAATCCGTGCCCACTAAATGTTTATCAAGCACATTCCTCCAGAGCCACGTGATGCTCCCGAGGCTGCAGGGGATGCTCTCCCCAAAACCTTTCCCCTCTCAGTTTTTGTTATCCCGAGGCTGCAGGGGATGCTCTCCCCAAAACCTTTCCCCTCTCAGTTTTTGTTATCCCGAGGCTGCAGAGGATGCTCTCCCCAAAACCCCCCCCCCCCTCAGTTTTTGTTACACCCCTCAGAAGCGCTGCAAGGCTTGGGAATTAATTGTGCCCCTCTCCCTCTGTCACCAACCCACTTTTCACACATTCCAAGCCATCCTGTATTTTTCACGTGCTTGTGCTGCTCGGCAAAGGTCGGGTCGGTTCTGCTGCAGCCCTTTAAGCACCCGCGCTGGGTTAAACGCTGTGGTGGCAGTGCCAGGGGTGTGAGGGGGCACGGACGGAGCGCTGCCCCTTGCTCAGGGATCTGTGTCCGTGCAGGGGCCGCAGTGCCCGGCCCGGAGCCCCCTGGCTGTGGGGCTGTGGGGCAGGAGGTCGCTGGGGTGTGAGTTCGCAGAGGAGGAGGCAGCCTCCCAGCGGGGGGAGAGGGAGCCCGGCAGCCCCGGTGCCAGCCGGGCGGGCTGTCAGGGGTGCCAGGGGTGCCAGGGGTGCCCGCAGACACCAGCGGGGACAGGGGATGCTCGCCTGCAGGCCTGAGCGCGGGGCTCGCCTGCTGATGGAGACAGGTGCAGCGCTCGGGAAAAATAAACAGCGGCCAGAAGAATATCGAATTGAAATGTTGCTAGCGGAGAACTCCACCGGCAGACTCGGCTGGAAATGATCTGAGACAGCGCGGCACAAAACCGCTTCCTTTTCACGAGGCAAATGATCTAATCAAGATGTATGTGCATGACAATGCGCTCGCAGGGAGTGAAAGTCGGAGTTATCTGCTTCAATTACGGCACTTCCCGTGTCCCTGTCCTGGCAAAGGATGAGAATAATAAATATAAACCGGATTTTTCCGAACCTGTAACTGAGTTGAGTAACTCAGCTCCCATTGAGCCGCACGTGAGGTATGAAAAAAAAAAGAAGTTATCAGGTAAAATATTGTGAATATTCCTGAGGAATGAAATAGGAAATGAAATAGGAAATGAAATATTAAATATTATATGAAATGCTGGCTTGCAGCCAGTGGTGTCTCAATATCCAACAGGACACAGGGATGTGCCCATAGGAGAGAATTGATTGTGAGCTCTTGGCATGAGAATGGAAATTGGGGGAGGGTTTTGGGAAGTTCACATCCTAGAAGCAATCATGGAATCACAGACTGGTTTGGCTTGGGAACGACCTTCAGGGTCCTCCAGTTCCAACCACATGGACAGGGAGGGGAACCTTCAGCTGCACCCCACCCATGGCCAGCAAAATGAGGGCACTGCTGGAGAAAACCTTTCCTTTCCTTTCCTTTCCTTTCCTTTCCTTTCCTTTCCTTTCCTTTCCTTTCCTTTCCTTTCCTTTCCTTTCCTTTCCTTTCCTTTCCTTTCCTTTCCTTTCCTTTCCTTTCCTTTCCTTTCCTTTCCTTTCCTTTCCTTTCCTTTCCTTTCCTTTCCTTTCCTTTCCTTTCCTTTCCTTTCCTTTCCTTTCCTTTCCTTTCCTTTCCTTTCCTTTCCTTTCCTTTCCTTTCCCAAAGGCTCTTTCCTCCCATCCAGGTTCTCTACCATTATCCATCAGTTATGGACAGGGCTGGAATTCCTGCCTGAGCAGCTTCCTGCAGAATTGAACTTTGGCTGGACACAAATAGCACATAAAGAGGGAAACCAGATGAAAACTGATGCAGGCCTCAGTTTCTTTGGAGGTAAACGGAGAGATCTCAGGTGTCAGCGCCCCAGAGACCTGCCCAGGTATGGTTTGAACTCACTAAATAATGGATTTTAGTTGGTCTGCTTTCTTTTGGGTGGGATTATATCCACAATCTGTTTTTCTGTTGCGTTTCTAGCGAGCAAAATCTGTGTTCTGCTGCTTGAATTTAGTTCACAGTCAGGTGCTCAGTTTTTATAAGGCTCAGATTTTTATCTGTTGGACTTCCAGAAATTATGTGTGATGTTGGTAAGAGCTCATTTATTATTTATTGCTTTTATTGTAGTGTAATAGCTGTGAAATTTAAACATGAAATAAACTAAGAGAAGAAATCCTTATGCTCAGTGCATCAGGACAGAAGTGAAGCTGGCCAGGCTGACATCACAAACCCAAGAAAACAAGAATTTGGGGGATATTTCCATGAATTCATTAGTGCATCCTGGTTATTAGCAGTGCCAAAAGGTGTTTGTGACCTGCAGTGCTCCGTGCCAGTGATCTGCTGAAAAGTAACACTGCAAACACACTTCACTTGTTTATTTACCTCTGAAGTGATAGATTTATCTCCTAATTTTGCTCTTGTTTCCCAGCCTTTTATAGGACTCTTGGACAGTTTATAGACAGCAGCTGACACCTGTAAAATTCACCTGGAGCTATTCAGCAGTTTTAAACACCTCGATGCAATTTAACCAGAACTCCTCATGCACAAAAAAAGGCAAAAAATTGATTGGAGTGGCCGAGGAACTCCTCTGTCCTGTCTTTAAAAAGTGGATATAAAGCTGTCAGCTTTTACAGCTGCCCTCACACTGCTTCAATTAAGCAGAGCTCTGGAGGGGAGATTCCTTTCCAGCCTGGAGTCCTGATGGGCCTGGAGGCAGGTCCAGTGCAGGGATGGGCTGTGAGGCAGCTCTGCAGCAGCAACTTCATCTGCAGCACCAGCATCTGCATCACCTGCATGTGCATCACCTGCATGTGCATCACCTGCACCACCTGCATGTGCATCAACTGCATCACCTGCATCGTCTGCATCTGCACCTGCATCATCTGCATCACTTGCATCCCTTCCTGAGGAAGGTACCCTCAGCTGTGCTGGGTTTCAGTTTTATTAATAAATTCAAATTAGAAAAAGAATGGATATAGAAGAGGAGAAAACCAATCTGACTTTATGGCTTTGAGAGCTTTGGCAGTGCCAGGCTGCTCCCTCAGGGCTCTGCCCAGCCCAGGTCCAGGTGATCCAGGCAGGGGGGGTGGTGCCTTCCCAAGGCTCCTGCTCACATCCCTCAAGTCATTCCTGGGGTTTTGAGCATCCCAAAACTTCTTTTGGCACAATACTCAAAAGGACAAAAAACGTGATTTGCGAGGTGCTCTTTATTTGTCCCTGGGCATCCTGGAGCAAAGGAGGCTCAGGGGCCCCTGTGGCTCTGCACAGCTCCTGCCAGGAGGGCACAGCCGGGGGGTCGGGCTCTGCTCCAGGGAACAGGGACAGGAGCAGAGGGACGGCCTCAGGCTGGGCCAGGGCAGCTCAGGGTGGGCACAGCAGGAACTGCCCCATGGAAAGGGGGCTCAGGCACTGCCCAGGGAGGGTTGCAGTGCCCATCCCTGCAGGTGGCACCTGGAGGTGGCACTCAGAGCTGGGGACAGGGTGGGGATGTGGCACAGCTGGGACTCAGTGATCCTGGAGGTGTTTAACAGCCTGAAGGATTCTGGAGTTTCTCCCTGGTATTTCCAAACCACCCCAAATTTTCAGCAAGGGCAGAAATGCTGCATTTGACTGCCTGGAATCTGAGAGCTCCTGCAAATCCCGAGCTGGTCCCACCCCTCCCCTCATCCAGGTGTGATCACCTGCACCCCTCCCCTCCCTGGGTTCATCCCCCTCAGCAGGGAGCAGGCAGTGATGCTGTACCCCCTCACGCCCCATTGCCACGGGCATTCTGCATTCCCCAGCCATTCTCCTGTATGGATCTGGCAGGAACTGTGTGCAATATTCCAGAATGGCTCCAGCAGTGGCTCACAGGGAACATTCCAGCATTCACACCTCTCACCTGGCCCATCACCCTGCTTCTGCTGCTCACCAGCAGCAGCACAAGGAGCGGCTGATTTCGTGTTTAATGCCACAAAATCACTTGTTACACACAGCAGCACACTGCCTTCCAGTGCTCCAGTCCTGGAGCTGCCTTTTCCACAGGTTTGGGATTGCTCCAGTCCCTATAAAGCACTGAGCCCAGCAGAGCCAGTCCCTGGAATAAAACAGCCCGAGGGCTCCACCAAACCCTCTCTGGGTGTGGACACAACTTAGAATATTGGTTTCAAAAAGGTGAGTTGTGGACAAGGCACAACAACCCCTGGTAAGTGTTTCCCAGCAATTAATTATTCTGACTGATGCAATTTTCTCCATATTTTCTATAGCAAACCTTCAATTTTGGTGCTGGAGCTCGTGCTCTGACTGCCCTGCCCAGTGGGGTTTGCTGCTCAGGGAATTCCTCGTGGATTTTGGATCCAAACCTGAACCAGAGGAGCTGCTGAGTGCCCCAGCTTGGACAGAGGAGACCCCAGCTTAGAGGGATCAATACTCCAATCAAAAGCTGAAATCACTGTATTTATCCATTTCAGAGGACTCTGCAGGTGCCCCCTGAGTGCCCTGAGCACCAGGCTGGGAGCCAGGACCCTCAGCCCAGCTGGGACCCACCAAGGGGGTCAGAAGGGACCTTCCTGCCCCCTGGAACTCCCTGCAAGGAGGGTCTGGGTGGGCTTTGGCCTCTTTATCTGAGACAGGACAAGAGGAAACAGCCTCAAGTGGTACCAGGGCAAGTTTAAGTTAAATATTGGGGAAATTCCTTGTTGTGCAGCCCTGGGCAGGGCTGGAGCCCCCATCCCTGGAGGGATTTCACAGCCCTGTGCATGTGGCACCTGGGGACAGGGGCAGCGAGGCTCAACGGCCTTGCTGGGATATCCCAGCCTGGTCAGCTCCGGGATCCTGTGGCTCTCTGTGTCCCCAGCTGTGCAGCACCCACAGAACTGCCCCAGAACCCCCCCTGGGGGTGCAGGGCTCAGCCACAGGCAGGTTTGGGGTCCCCCAGCGGGGCAGGGCTGTGCCAGGGGCTGCTCATGGCTCTCAGCAGGAGCAGGGTTTGCCTGGCCAGCCAGGACCCACCCGGGGACACAATGCCAGCCAGGACCCACCTGGGGACACAATCCCAGCCAGGACCCACCTGGGGACACAATCCCAGCCAGGACCCACCCAGGGACACAATCCCAGCCAGGACCCGGCTGGGGCTGCCCCTGCTGGGGCTGTGCAGAGCTCCTGGGTGTGAGGACCTGGGCTGGTGCCTCAGGAAGGGTTTCCCTGTCCCGGGGGATCTGCTGGGCTCCCCCCGGTGAGTGACACACCGGAGCATCGCCTTGGCTGCTTTAAACTCCCCACAGCCTCTAAGCTCTGTGCTGTGTGCAGGGATTCTGATTTTGGGGTGGCAATTTGGGCAGGATGGGTTTATCCCTCCCATCCCTTCCCTGCAGCTGCTGGGAGCTCAGCCTGGGGCAGCCTGAACCTCTGGGGGCTCAGGGATGGGGGAGGCCCTTTTTGGGAGCAGGGGGGCAGCACCTGAAGGTTCATGGCCCAGGTGGTGTGGGCAGCGTGATGTGAGTGTCTGAGAGCATGAAAATTATCTTTAATTTGGATTTAATTTGAATATTGAGACCTTGTGTGAGCTGCCATTGCTGGCTCTGAGGAAAGCAGCTCACGTGTGAACACTAATGTGCCACCTTGTAGTTAAATTCTCTAAATTATTATTTTTGAGGCTGATGTGAAGCTGGGAGGGGGCTGCTGGAAAACCCAGGGGGGTTTTGGGTGCCTGGATCTGTCTGGCACAGCCAGCCCTCCCAACATGGGGTAAAATCCTCACTTTGTAGTTAAAAGTTGCCAAAATCCAGAGGTTCAATGTGGATTAAAGCACAGAAAAAGGAAGCAGGGAAAGCAGGAAGCAAATTTCTGCTACTTTTTCCTCTTAAATGCTTTAAAGGAAAAATAAAAAGGGAGGAATTTCTTGCCAGGCAGGGCTGGTTTGTGGGATGCCATGGCTGGAGCAGCCCACGGCCGGCTCTGTGCCAGGCTGTGCCCACAGAGCCACAGTGGGACCTGAATTCACAGCTGGAGCCCCTCGGGGATGGGCACCTGGGGCTGGAGCTCCACGGGGCTGAGGCCAAAGCCAGGAAATGCTTTGTACAAAGCCAAAGTGGCCTGGGTGGGTGTGCTGTGGCCAGGGGTGCAGGGAGCCCAGGACTCAGAGCAGCTGGGACACTGCAGGCCTGGCTGAGCTCCGAGCAAACCCTGCTGCAGGTCCTGGGGGAAAGGGGCAAAAGGAGCTCAATTCCCACCAGGAACTGGCAACTGCAGGGTGAAATAAATCACCGTGCTGAGAGGAAATGGGTTGGTGCAGAAATCAACTGTATTGGTTTAAAGCAGCATTAGAAATTAGAAATTAGAAATGCCTCTAAATTCAAAATAAGGTTCTCCTGAAGTTCTGCAAGTTGGGTAAATATAAAAGTACAATTGATAGAGCTGCTGGGGGACAGAAGCCCTGTCCTGAAGTCCTGGAGCTCTCCTGGGCCCTGGGTCCCTCCCCTGCCCTCAGGAGCATCACCTGGGGCTGCTCAGCTCAGGAATAACCTGGGGCAGCCCTGGTTGTTCCTCCTCTGAGGGGAGATTTAAAATTCCTGCACTGGTTAAAAATGGCATTGTGGGCATTAATGTTGGAGCCACACGGTGAAGAAGGTGCAGTGTGGGGGGAAATCCTGGGTTTGTTTTACTGAACACAGAATGGAGGTGGGGAAGAGGATATTTCATTCTGTGGGATGGGGAGCAGGCGCTGGCAGAGGATTTCTCCACCATTCCACACAGGTGCTGATGGCATCATCCCCAATTTGTCTGGTGCCTGAAGCGGGATGGAGATCACTGCACAGAAATCATCTGCACTTTCACTCGATCTGCTTTAGAAAATCAGCTTAGGCTGAGCTCTGCCTGGCCCACGCTGGTTGGGGTGCTGAGTGCCACCCTCCAGGGTGAGGCTGCTGCAGGGTCCCAGCACACCTGGCAGGGCAGCTCGAGGGTGAAAACACCGGGGTTACAGGCTCTGTCTGTCTGTCCGTCCATGCTGCTGGACCAGCCGGGGTGGGAGCAGGGATGGGATGCGATCAGGGATGTTATCAGGGATGGGATGTTATCAGGGATCTTATCAGAGATGTTATCAGTGATGTGATGTGATCAGGGATGTTATCAGGGGTGGGATGTGATCAGGGATGTTATCAAGGGTGTAATGTTATCAGGGGTGGGATGTTATCAGAGACGTGATGTGATCAGGGATCTTATCAGCCATGTGATCTTATTGGGTGCGATCTTATCAGGGGGTGTGATGTTATCAGCGATGTGATCAGGGATGGAATGTTATCAGGGATGTTATCAGAGATGTTATATGTGATGTGATGTCATGTGATGTGATCAGGGATGTTATCAGGGGTGTGATGTTATCGGGTGCAATCTTATCAGGAGTGTGATCTTATCAGCGATGTTATCTGGGCTGTGATGTTACCAGCGATGTGGTCAGGATGGGGATGTTATCAGTGATATGATTCTATCAGGGGTGTTATCAGTGATGTTATCCGGGCTCTGATGTTATCAGTGATGTTAGCCGGGCTCTGATGTTATCGGCCAGGCGATGCTATCAGGATTTTATCAGTGATGTTATCCGGGCTCTGATGTTATCAGCCAGGCGATGCTATCAGGGTGTTATCAGTGATGTTATCCGGGCTCTGATGTTATCAGCCAGGCGATGCTATCAGGCTTTGCAGCTCTGCCATCTACCGGCTGCTTCCCTGAAAGCTCCCAGCTCTGCAAGCCCTCAGAGAGCGCTTAAACTTCGGAAACTTGCAGAGGGGAGATGTAGATCAGGTGTAAGGAGGAAATCCTTCCCTGGCAGGGTGGGCAGCCCTGGCACAGGTGCCCAGAGCAGCTGGGGCTGCCCCTGGATCCCTGGCAGTGCCCAAGGCCGGGCTGGACAGGGTTTAGAGCAGCCTGGGACAGGGCAGGTGTCCCTGCCATGGCAGAAGGGAACTTTGAGGATGATCTTCACGGTCCTTTCCCCCCCCAAACCATCCTGGGGCTGTTCAGCCCAGCCCTGGGTGAGCAGGAGCAGCTCTGACCGTCCCCCTGCCAGCACAGGGCCCAGCAGCTCCCCTGGACCATTGTCCAGCCTGTGTGGGCCCAGCAAGGGCACCCCGAGCCAAGGCACAGGGACAGGAACACCACAGGGCAGGGACACACAGCCCGAGAGGTTCTGCCTGCAGCCTGCCGTGGGAGCCCCCAGCACCCACAGCTTTCTGTGTTCCCATTCCTGGGAGCCCCCAGCACCCACAGCTCCCCATGTTCCCATTCCTGGAGCCCCCAGCACCCACAGCTCTCCCTGTCCCCTCTCCTGAGCACTCTGCTGCTGCTGCAGTGCCTGGAGGGGCAGCTGGCTCTCTGCTGGATGCTGTTCTCCCTGGACTTGCTGAACTCTGTGTGTGTCTCTGAAGAGCAGAGACCCCACCAGGCTGGGATGTGATGGGATTGATGGAGATGAGCTGCAAAAGCACCGTGGGAGCTCCTGCACACCCTGCCCTGAAGGCTGCCAGTCCCTGCTGGGATGTCTCAGTGCTCTGAGAAGAGCCAGCCCAGCTCACCCAAGCCCTTGCTGAAGGAGGAAGCAATAGTTCTCTATTTAGAAGAGATTACAGCTTGCTGATGCAAATGGCTGTAGCTCTTGATTTGATCATGGGCCTGAGGCCTCTGGGAAGGCTCAGTGGACACTGGAGCTTTCTGCTGCTCCGAGTGGAGTGGCCCTGGGCTGAGGGGCACCTTGGGCTGGGCTCAGCATGGTTGTGCTCAAACTCAGCTTCACAGGGAGTCCCAGCTGTGCCTGGTGCCCACCCTGTCCCCAGCTCTGGGTGCCACCTCCAGGTGCCACCTGCAGGGATGGGCACTGCAACCCTCCCTGGGCAGAGCCTGAGCCCCCTGTCCATGGGGA
>NW_005054506.1:1097194-1109072 GCF_000277835.1 Geospiza fortis | reverse complement strand
ATTCTCCATTCCCTTCCCAGCTCCTCAGGGATTCTCCAGCCCCTTCCCGGCTCCTCAGGGATTCTCCAGCCCCTTCCCGGCTCCTCAGGGATTCTCCATTCCCTTCCCAGCTCCTCAGGGATTCTCCATTCCCTGCCCAGCTCCTCAGGGATTCTCCAGCCCCTTCCCAGCTCCTCAGGGATTCTCCAGCCCCTTCCCAGCTCCTCAGGGATTCTCCATTCCCTTCCCAGCTCCATTCCCTGCCCTGGCCATGCTCCAGCCCCTCCATGTCCTGCTTGTCCAGAGGGGCCAGAACTGGATGCAGAATTGAAGGTGTGGATCCACCAGTGCCAAGTACAGAGTGACAATCCCTGCCCTGCTCCTACATGATTTTTACAAGGAAATAATATAAACATGTCTTTTCCTTAGACCCTGTTTCCTCCTGAAGTTCCCCATTGCTGTGCACTTTGTTCTCCTCCTTTTAAAGCGCAAATCAGCTGCCCTTTCCTCCAGCCTGGTGTTAACCTGGGCCCCGGGGTGATCTGTGTGGCATTTGTGGAGATGCTGTGTCCCCAGCCCTGCCACCCCTCCGGCCACAGGGCTCTCTCAGCACAGCGTGCAGGAGGGTTCATCTGGAGCCCCGAAGATGTGACTGTCGCAGTCCAAAGCAGGGCCAATTCCTGCGGGGTTAATGATGGGCTTGTGCCTGAAAAGGAGCAATGTTTCTGCCTGGTCCCTGCAGTTTTAGCACCCCTGGCTCCCAGGGGAGCCTCCCTGGGCGCTGCTGGCTCCGGGGTTCCTGGAGCTCTCCCCGTTCCCAGCTCTTCCTGGAACAGCTCTGTGCAGGGCACCGCAGCCCTGGTCCCACCAAAATCGATGCTATCGACTGCCCAGCGCTGATGGATGAGAGCTGCTGGGCTCCAGCTCTCAGCTCCCACCCCAGAGCTGCCCTGGGAGCAGCTTTTAGTGGCTGCCACAGCCTGAGCTCCTGCCCAGCCCCGTTCCTGCTCTGCCGTGCCAGCCCCAGCCCAGGCAGCTGCTGCTGTGAGTGCGCGTGGCACAGAGGATCCCAACTGCTTAGGAAGATCAAGCCCTTGTTTGTAAAGGCTTAAAAATATCATCTCGCCAAGCAGAGGCTGGAATTTCCCGGGCCTTGTGGGTGAGGATGCTCAGCCTCGGCACAGGGGGTGGTGCTGCTGCAGCCTGGGCTCTGTCTGACCTGGAGCATCCCAAAACTGCTCCCAGGCCCAAAGGCACCGAGCCCAGGGCTCCCTGCAGCCTGCCAGGGCTCCTGGCACCAGCCAGGGCTGTGCCCGTCCTGCTCTGGGCAGGGACCACCCTGCCAGGGGCTCCCCCAGCTCTCCTGGGCAGCTCTGCACGCTGTGGCCCTCGCTGGCAGAGGTTCTGTGCCTCTGGGAGGTGCACCCACCCCAGTCTGCCCCTTCTGTGCTGGCCCATAACAAACTTGGGCTGCCAGGGCAGCAAAGGGCACTGCTGGTTGTTATTTGAGGCTTTGAATCACCCAAATGAGCCTGTCACAAAATCCCCATTATCAGTTCCAAATCTTTAACTTTGGACTGCAACAGTTAATGTTCTTTGGGCTTCAGGAAGACAAATCTTCCTGCACGGTTTGCTGGGAGAGCTCTGTGCCTGGAGGGGTGGCAGTGAGGGTGCAGGGATGGGGACTCAGCATCTCCTGTGGTGGGGCATCTCTGGACGTGGCCAGACACCTCTGGACACTGAGGCTGGTGCTGGTGGCACCTGAGTTTGTGCCACCCCCACTCTCAGGGCACAGCAGTGCCCTCCTTGCCCTGTGCTCGGTGGGGCAGAGGGGTCTGGCTGCCCCCAAAAGGGTGGGCACAGGGCACGGGGTGGGCACAGGGCACGGGGTGGGTGCTGCCAGGCCTCCCACAGCAGTTCCTGTAAACATCTGTCAATATTAGTCACATATTCAGGGTTTTTAATTGATCACGCTGCCTCCCTGTCCGTGGTGGTTTTTCCAGGGTTTTCCCATAATAATGACTCCTAATGAAGCTGATTATGGCTCCCATAAGGAACATTAATAGAGGAATGCATTGTTCTTAAGGTACAGCTCTGCCTCGAGTGAGCTGAGTGAGCAGGGGATGCTGAGAGCTCAGCACAGCCCTGCTGCACCAGATCCCACAATCCCAGGTGCCTTGGGTGGGAAGGGACTAAAAACCCACCCAGTGCCACCCCTGCCATGGCAGGGACACCTCCCACTGTCCCAGGTGCTCCCAGCCCCAGTGTCCAGCCTGGCCTTGGGCACTGCCAGGGATCCAGGGGCAGCCCCAGCTGCTCTGGGCACCTGTGCCAGGGCTGCCCACCCTCCCCAGTGCATTCCCGGTGCCATTCCTGGTGTGTTCCTGGTGCTGCTCCCGCTGTGCTCCTGGTGCCGTTCCCGGTGCATTCCCGGTGCGTTCCCACATCCCATGGATGGGCAGAGCTGAGCTTTCCCCCTCAGGGTGATGATGGGGGCAGCAAACCCCACCCGAGCCCTGCCCTGTCCTTCCAGCCCATTCCCAAACTTGGGGGCTGCTTTGTTTGCACTGCACAAGCGATGCTCCATCTGCATTTCTGATTGGGAATGCCTCTTTCCATCCGAGTGCACTCCGGTTTGGCTGCCTCCTCTCTGGGGTGAAGAACAAAGAGCACGCCAGTTGTCTGGAGGAGCAGAGGCTTTCTGAATCACAAAAGAGCCCATTTTATCAGAAAATCTAATAATGTGCAACACTTTTGTGAACCAAACCCTGTGTGACCAGCTGGAACTTCGAAAACATTTCACAAGAGGCCGTGGGGACAGTTAATCACCACAGAGGGAACTTTTCTGCAATTTCTGAGGCAGCGTGGAGTTCCACGATGTGTCCAAGGGTGAGGAGGGCTGGGGGATGCTTTAGGGAGGAGGTTTTGTGTGCAGGCTGTTTGCCCAAGGAGCTGCTGCTCAGGACACGGAGAGCCAGGGTGGTGAGCTCCCATGAGCTGCCCCAGCTCACGTTAAACACTGAATTTATCATTCCCATGGTTTTGTCCCTTCCTCAGGGGTTTGGAGCACACATGCAGGAGCTGCTGGCTGTAGCTGCTCTGCACAGCAATGAGAGATCAGCCATCAAGCAGTGATTTAAAAACTGTCAAACTTGGGAGTTAGTGCAGCTCCAAGTGCTCCTCTGATGACAGGTGTGCCAAACACCCTGCCTGTGCTGGGTTGGACATCACATCTGTAACTGTGCATTGCAGCAGAGCCTCAGGAGCACAGTCATGCTTGCAAGAAAGCAGCTGTGGAGAATCCCAGGGCTTGGAAAAGCCCTCCCAGACCATGGAGTCCAACCTGTGCCAGATCCCCACCTCGTCACCAAGTGCCATCTCCAGGGATGGGCACTCCAAACCTCCCTGGGCAGCCCCTGCCAACCCCTGACCACGTTTTCAATGGGGAAATTCTTCCTGATGTCCAACACTATGCAATCATTACTTAGTTTTTTGGGGTCTTGTCAGGAGAGCTCTTTCCTTTTAATTTTTAATTGAATGTTTAATTGTGGGGCTGGTGGGCAGGAGGGCCCTGAGGGTGGAGGAAGTTGAGGTGCTCAGCCCTTGGACTGCCCCATCCCTCCTGATCTCCCTGGAAAACACAAGTTGGGGCTAATTCTGCAAGATCTGGACAAGCTGGTGTGGCAGGCAGTGTCCCTGTTTGTGGCAGGGGTTGGGCAGGGTGGTCCCCAAGGTCCCTTCCAGCCCAAACCAGGCTGTGACCCAAGAGCCATCCAGCTCTTCCATGGCTGTGGGTTATCAATGCAAATTTCCTAAATGAGCCACTGACCTCAGAAGAAACCCAAACCCACCCCCTTTATTAATTATTCTCATCCAAAATCACTTATTTGCACAAGGCAGGCTCAGTCCTGGCTCCTTCAGAGTGCTCCTGCTGCTGGGGAGGGAGGGAGGGATGGCTGTGCTGCTGGTGTCCCTGCAAACACCCTTTCATTTCCTGCATGAAGGTTAAAATCCTGCATTTCAACTCTGCCTTTCTTCTCTCTTTCCTTTTTAGCAGAATCTGCTGAAGTTCTGAGGCAGGTTCTTGAACAGCTCCAAGTCCCTCCCTGGTGGGTTGCTGCTCTTCATGGGTGTTTCCTGCTCGTTTTGGAGGAATGAAGTGGCAGTTCTGTCTGCACACCGTGGGTAAAAGCTGCAGTAAACTGGAACTGAAGCAGAAGTACAATCCCCAGGAGAAGCACAGGTTTCCTGTATTCCCCCCAGAAATCACTGAAGTCTTCCAGGGTCTCACCAGGGTGTTTATGGTTAGAGGTGTGCAGCCCCTACGTGTGTGTGTCACGTTTTGGTGTTTACAGGCGGTTACAGCAGGGACTGGAGCTGCAGGAGCCTCTTTGCCTTCACCAGCCCTGAGCTGGAGCACAGAGACCTTTCCCAAGGCTTGGTGTTGGTTTTTGGGACGCTGGGCAGGGAGGGTTTGTGCTTTTTGGGAGTGCAAGGGATGCTCAAACAGCCCGTGCCACGGTGCAGGTTGTTAGTTCATGGAATCCTGTTGTTATTTCCTGTTTCCTGCTGTTGTTTTATATAAATCCAAGTTGCTATTTCATGGAATCATGGAGTATCCTGGGCTGGAAGGAACCCACAAGGATGGAGCCTAGCTCCTGGCCCTGCACTGACACCCCAAAAACCCCACTGAGAGCGTTGTCCAAGCTCTCCTGGAGCTCTGGCAGCCTCGGGGCTGTGCCCATCTCCTGAGGAGCTTGGGCAGTGCCAGCACCTCTGGGGATGAACCTTTCCTGAAATCCACCCTAACGCTCCCCTGGCACCACTTCCTGCTGTTCCCTCAGGTCCTGTCAGCAGAGCCCTCATGCACAGCTCATTACACAGAACAATTCTTTACTTCAATCCACATTTTGCTGGGAATGTTCAGGCAGTGACTGAAGCATGAGCTGTGATTGCAGCCAGCTCTGGGGGCAGCTCTCAGAGCATCAGCAGAACACACTCCTCAAAAATGCCTCCTGCCCAGTTTTGGAATGCAATTAAAAATGCTTGTGCCTCTGCTGGGAGCCCAAGCTTTCCAATTGCTGAGCAGTTTTCCCTTATTGGATACCTTTTGCCTTTCCTTCAGCCCTAGAGAATCTTTATAAAATAGCTGAACTTTGTTTGTATCTATATAAAGTGCTGAACTTTAACCAGGGAGGCAGGAAAAGTGGGTGTGTGAAAGCCAGGAGGTGGTAACTCAGTTTTAGGATTAAACAAGGATTACAAAATGCCCAGAAAAGAGGAAATAGGGCCAGAATTACCCGGTGAGCTGGGCAGGGTGGGCTGATTCATCCAGCAAACCCCAGGCAGGAGCTGGGCTGTGGCATCCTCAGCCCCTCATGCTGGTGCTGCTGCTCCAGCCTCTCTGTTGTCTTGCGCTGAAAATTTGTCACCGAGTCTGCAATGGAAATACTTCTGTAATTGCCAGTATTATATGGATCATTGACCTTCAACGGGGAAGCTGCTGAAGCAACTGTCCATTTATCTGGAAAATTACCACATGGCAAGAGCACATCAGGCTGCTCCCCTCTGTCTCCTCCAGCAAGGGCTTTCAGCTGCTGGACCACAAACCCTGCCCGTGGCTCCAGCTGCAGCTCTGGGGCTGGGATACGGAGGGAAAAGGGGAAAAGGGAAAAGGGAAAAAGGGCTTTTCCCACTGCAGCACCTTGGTGGGGTTTGACATCCTCAGAGGGACAGCAAAGCCCTGGGTTTGGGTCCCCAGGTTAAATTCCAGGTTGAAAATAGAGATGTGAAAGGTGTAGGTCAAGGAAAGGGTGTCAGAGATGGCAGGCAGCCTGCAGGGCCTGAAATAAAGGATAAATACAGTGATAGTGTTAGAATAAATGAGAAATACAGTGATAATATTGAAATAAAGGATAAATACAGCAATAATAACTCAATAAATGATAAACACAGTGATAATATGGGAATAAATGATAAATACAGTGATAATATTGGAATAAATGATAAACACAGTGATAATATGGGAATAAAGGATAAATATAGTGATAATAACTCAATAAATGATAAACACAGCGATAATATCTCAATAAATGATAAATACAGTGATAATATGGGAATAAATAATAATTACAGTGATAATATCGGAATAAATGATAATTACAGTGATAATATGGGAATAAATGAGAAATACGATTATATCATCTTAACAAATTATAAATATGGTGATAATATTATTATAAATGAGAAATACAGTGATAATATAATAATAAATGATAAATACAGGGATGATACTGTAATAAATGATAGATACAATGCTGGGGCATTGGAATGTGCTTGTCTGTGCCCGTGCTCCAGCCTGGAGCATTCCCAAAGTTGTGGACACACCAAATTCCAGCAGTGCTGCTTTGCACGGAGCTGCTGGAGGGTTTGAGGGGATGAAGGTTCAGCGATTTTAGAGAATCCCAGCCTGGCTTGGGTTGGAAGGGACCCCAAATCCCACCCAGTGCCACCCCTGCCACCCCTCCCACTGTCCCAGGCTGCTCCAGCCTGGCCTTGGGATGGGCAGTGCCCATTTGTTCCCAACTTTCCCCAAATTCTGCCTCGCACAGTCGCGGGAGGTTTGATCGCATCCCAGACTCCACGAGTGAAGTTCTCGTGCAGAATTTCTTCATTTCCAGCACTTTTGTGGCATTAAAATTCAATTTCTGGGAATCCTGTGTGTGCCCAGCCCTGCTTCCCACGGCGGGGTGGCTGCTCTGGGGCTCTTGTGTCCAAATGAGTTTTGGGGTGAAAATAAACCTCGTTTAGTGTTTGTTCAGCACAAGGTGTTTATGGAAATTTATTTAGCTAAACAGCTTCAGGTGAAGCGGGGGAATGAAGCCAAACCTTTCAGCTACTGTTCTGTGCAAAATGACTAAAATAGGATTATTTACTATAAATACGCCGTGTTATTTCCTTCCCAAGCGCGGCTGCAGTTTTCAGCTCCGACTTTGCGAGCTGATGTTTATCAGGCAAAACAAAGGATAAAATTAGCTGCTCGTTAAGTTCAGTTCCACTTCTCTTATCTCGGAACTCTGCCTGAGGGTTCAAAAAAAGCCGAGCGAAAAAGCAGCTCCCCGGAGGCCAAGGCCACGAGCTGTCCTTGCTGGGCTCCCAGGGCACAGCATCCTCCTGCCACCAATCCTGGCTGCCGAAAGGAACAAATTCCTGATATCAGATATCCCAAACCCGCGCCCCTATTGACCCTTCCCGGAGCACGGGCAACGCCTTCAGCTTTAGTCAATGTGTATTAATAATCCATTTGAAAGAAGCATTTCCCATTTTCCTCGAGGCTCTCGCACAGTCCTGAAGCAGTTTTCGTTGGGATTCTCCAGCTGGATTATTCCTTTGCCTTGTCCCATAATTTGCAGCACTCTCCCATGAGTACAGCACCTCAAAATAAACCCCTCGAATTTATAAATACCAATACTTATCTCCCATACCGATAAACCTCCAATACCGATAAATACCCTTATTTATATCCAATACCAATAAATACCAGTATTTATCTCCAATAACGATAAATACCAACATTTATCTCCAATACCAATAAATACCTATAGTTATCTCCAATACCTATAAATACCAATATTTATCTCCAATACCGATAAATACCAATATTTATCTCTAATACCGATAAATACCAATAAATACCAATATTTATCTCCAATACCTATAAATACCTATATTTCTCTCCAATACCGATAAATACCAATATTTATCTCGCACAAATATTGGTATTTTTACCCATATCACTGGTGGGGAAGGTGCTAGAGGAATATGGAGCTGGTGGATCAGATCCCTTCCTCACTTCATTTCTTCCTTTGAGAAACTTTTACTGTTTTGTTTGGTTTTCCCTCCCCACATCAAATTTTACCTAGATGGAGGAATTTCAGTTAAAACAGTTTAATTGAAGATTTCCCCTAGAGTAGGTTAAGCCATCTCTTAACCCTGGTGGGATGGAGGGGTTGTTTTGGGAGAAGGAGCTGGAATTTCCCATGTCTGACCCATGAAATTCCAGAGAGAGGAGCACTGGATCTTCTGCCTGGGTATTTTCTCTCTTAATCCCATATTAAGCTTTGGGTTTAGTTTCCAGGAGCAGCTCAGCAATGGACAAAATAAAATCTATACTTTAAAAGCTGAATGCCTTTCAAATATAGTTTATAGCTAAAAGTTTTCAATGAGCTCATTCAGGACTTGCATGGAAAGTTTGGAGATTTTAAAGACTGTAATTAATTGTAATTTAATCTGGCCCCTCAGCAAATGCCTTGAAACACATCTCTTATTTCTCCTATTTCCCACAATTTATGTTATCCTGGCATGTGCCAGGATCAGGACTGGAGCAGCCCCATGTGCATCAGGCTCACATCACACTCTGCTGTGACTTTGGATGCTGCCACAAATCAAAATATTCATAATTTTAATGTTCTCCTTAGCGCTCTCCTGTGCTTTTTCCAGCTCAGGCTGTGCCTCCACTGTGCTGTTCCATTTACCCCTCGAATCCCACATTGAGGGCAGGACATGGGAAGCCTCAGGAGAAGGGCAGCAGCACCAGGAATCCAAAGGGATTCCTGTGGGGCATCAGTACCATGAATCCAAAGGGATTCCTGTGGGGCAGCAGCACCAGGAATCCAAAGGGATTCCTGTAGGGCAGCAGCACCATGAATCCAAAGGAGTTCCTGTGGGGCAGCAGCACCAGGAATCCAAAGGGATTCCTGTAGGGCAGCAGCACCAGGAGCGACCCCAAGGCTCCTGTGGAGGCTGGAGACTGGGACCAGCACAGCCAGGGTGAGTTAGGGGTGACAGGGGGATGTGACAAAGCATTGGTGTGGGGCTTTGTGCAGCACTTAGAGCAAAAGGAAAGTTCTCAGTCACAGCATAGACCTTGGGGTGAGGGTGGTGAAGGTGAGTGAGGTTCCAGGCCAGCTGGACACTGGGATGGGGGCAGGGGAAGGTGTCCCTGCCATGGCAGGGGGGCACTGAGGGGATTTGGGGTCCCTCCCAGCCAGCCCAGGGTGGGTTCCGTGCTGGGATGGGAGGATGGAGCTCCCCTCTGGCCGCAGGGATTCTCCAGGCCATGGAGGAGGGGCCGAGCAGCAAACAGGGGCTGGGCCTGGTTTCAGTGGCAAAGCAAAGCAGCTTTTGGGGAAATGTGGCAGAGCTTCTGGAAACCTCTTCAGAGCTGCAGGCAGGGAGGGTGACCTGGCCATCAGCTGGGGCTGGAGCAGGGAGCTTGGCCAACACCCTGCAGGGAGCCCAGAGTCCAGCTCTGCTCCCTCCTGTGCCCCAGTGTGGCACCTGCTCCTACTTGGGCTGGCACAGGTGCCCTCAGCACCCTGCACTGGGCACCTCAGCACCCTGCACTGGGCACAGGTGCCCTCAGCACCCTGCACTGGGCACAGGTGCCCTCAGCATCTCGCACCTGGGCTGGCACAGGTGCCCTCAGCACCCTGCACTGGGCACCTCAGCACCCTGCACTGGGCTGGCACAGGTGCCCTCAGCACCCTGCACTGGGCACAAGTGCCCCCCACACCCTGCCCCTGGAGTGGCACAGCTGCAGCCCCTCTCTCAGGCAGCCCCAGGACATTTTCCTTGCACTCCGGAGCTGCCCGGGCACTGAGAGCAGGATGGGGCCCTGGGCAGCCTTTGTTTTATTTTGTTTTATTTTGCTTTGTTTTGTTTTGTTTTGTTTTGTTTTGTTTTGTTTTGTTTCGTTAGCGAGAGGAGTTTGTAGCAGGCTCCATTTTCACTCCCTAAGCCTCCCTGTGATCTGCCTGGTGCATCTGCTTCCCCTTGATCTCGCTGCCTGACTGACAGCTACTTTGCACCAGCATTATCTGTCAAAACATTATTTAATGGAATCCCTTCTAGAAGGAGTTTTTGTTATTATTGGAAATCAAAATGCGGTGATAATTGAATCCCTTTGTATTCCCTGTGTAACACAGGGAGTAAGACACATTCACACCTGAGGGGAAAACACATCTGGATTTCCTCTTTGCCCCAAGTCCAGGAGCTCTCCCTCTGCCTGGCTTTGATTCTGCTGCCTCAGAGGGGGAGGAAATTTGCAGCGTGTGCATCTCATCTCAGCGAAACAATGCCATACATACACTGATATTTTTTATTTTTTAATTTTTTTCTTCTTGCTGTAGGAATGGCATTAAATAAATACATAGCAGGCTGCAGTGTCACAACAAGGAGATGTACAATTACGAAGAAAAAATACCCCAAGGAAATCAACACGAGGCTTATTAATATCCAGGCCTGCAGAAGACAACTGTCAGACAATTGGTCAACAAGGTACATGGTATCTGTTAGATACTGACTAACCCATTATGATCTTTATGAAGTGTCCTTTTGGGGGTCTAGATCTTCAAATATGAGTTGGAAGACCCTTTTCTTTTATTAGTTGCTAAGCTCTTTATACTTTTACCATATTGCGGCAGGTTAGGAGTCTGAGCTTTATTGTCTTATGTTATTGAAAATCCAGATTCCCGCAGCCTTCTCCCTCAGGTCAAGATTTGTCTGAGAATACATTCTCATTTCTCCATGTACAAAGGCTGTCTGGAGAGAGGCAGAAAAAGATTATGACTGTAATATACTTAAATCCAATTTATTTGCCTGACTAGAAACTTCCACACTTCACAATTGCTTCCTACAGAAGATTTTGTATTTAATTCCTTCATCGCGGCGAGGAGCAGGAGAGAGCTGAGTCCTCCAACAGGTCTGTGCTCCACACACACCTGAGCCAGAGGAGGGAGGCAAGCAGCAAATGGACACTTACTTTGCAGGGCTGCATTTTATTTCTGCTGCAGAAATAAACAGAAATGGGAAGGGATTTTAAACCCCTTTGCAGAGCTGGGGTTTGGGGCGCTGGGGGCTCTGAGCACCCTGGGGGTGCTGTGGGATGGAGACATCATTTGGCTCAGCGGCTCCATCCTCGTGCTGCTCTCCCAGCTCTGTTTGAGAGGAGCAGCTCAGCTGCTCTGGTCCCAGGGCTATTTTAAACTTCATTTGAGAAGGCTTGAAAAGGCCAGGCTCGGGTTTCCTGCAGCCTTTCCCGAAGCAGAGGTGGCACCAAAGCCTTCCTGCCAGGCTCCAAAACAAACACAGCCGGGCCAGAACGCTCTGGGCCAGCTCGGGCCTCACCAGCACCTTTGTTTGGGGGGAAAAAAATGTAAAATGGGGTGAAAATGATGCTTTGCAAAGTGCAGCACTTGCCTTTGGGCTCTGGCTGGGAGCCCTGGCTGTCCTTAACACTGTCCAGGGCTTGGGACACCCCTAAAGGACAGAAAAAGGATGGGTAAAGGATGGGTAAAGGATGGATAAAGGATGGGTAAAGGATGGATAAAGGATGGGTAAAGGATGGATAAAGGATGGTTAAAGGATGGATAAAGGATGGATAAAGGATGGTTAAACCCTCACAAAGGGGCCAGGAGCTGGTGCTGCAGCAGCCTTGCCTCTTTGCCTCTTGCACCTGGATTTGGGACCCCTGCTTGGGCAGGGCAGTGCCCAGGATCACCAGAATGGAGAATTTCTTTAGTTTCGAGAACAAAGATGCACAAAAGCAGGGCACAGAATGGTTCAGTGAGCAGGTCAGGTGCCCTGAGGTGATGATGGTGATGGCACCATGGCCAGCAGGGCCCTGCAGCCCCTCTGCAGCTCCTGGTATGGGGGGCCCTGGCAGTTTTGGGGTGCTGGGCCAGGTGGGCGTGGGGGTCCCACCTGCTCAGGTGCCCCTGGGGCTGGGCAGCAGCTCAGGGGCACTGCAGAGGGGTGGCCAGGGCTCCCTGGTGGGCTGGGACAGCAGGGCCAGGGGCTCTGCTGGCTCTGGGGGTGCTCAGACAGAGCCTTGGCACCC
>NW_005054506.1:1090973-1097165 GCF_000277835.1 Geospiza fortis | reverse complement strand
CCTCCCTGAAGCTGCAGAGGAGGAGCTGCCTCCATCTCCTGCTAGATCTTCCTTAGAGCCATTTATCTGTCCTCAGACCAAAACCCAGCCCAAAAGGATGGGAAACCCACTCTGGCACAGCTGTTATTTGGGAAGATGCTGCAGAGGGGCTTTTTAGCCACGAAAAGAGATCTCAGCTCAGTTCTTGGTTTGAAGCAGAGACAACCTTAATTCTCCCATGAAAACACCATGGCACTGAGAACTTCAGAGCAGCTGGGCTGGATAAAGCTCCCCTTTCACCACAAAATGTATCTAATTGCTCCCAAATTTCTGCAGCTTGTAGAATTCCAGCACGTGGCTGTGTGGCTTGTGCTTTCCAGGAGCACCATCCCTTCTTTCCCCCTGGGAGCTGGAGCCCTGCAATTCCCTATCCAGCTTTCCCATCTCTGTAATTCCCTCTCCAGGTTTCCCAGCTCTGTCCATTCTCCTGTGAGCTGGAGCCCTGCAATTCCCTGTCCAGGTTTCCCAACTCTAATTCCTGTCCAGGTTTCCCAGCTCTGTCCATCCCTTGTCCAGCTTTCCCAGCTCTGTAATTCCCTGTCCAGGTTTCCCAGCTCTGTCCATTTTCCCTGTGAGCTGAAGCCTTGGAATTCCCTGTCCAGGTTTCCCAACTCTAATTCCTGTCCAAGTTTCCCAGCTCTGTAATTCCCTGTCTAGATTTCCCAGCTCTGTTCATTTTCCCTGTGAGCTGGAGCCCTGCAATTCCCTGTCCAGGTTTCCCAACTCTGTCCTTCCTTCCTATGAGCTGGAGACTGCAATTCCCTGTCCAGGTTTCCCAGCTCTGTCCATTCCTTGTGCAGCTTTCCCAGCTCTGTAATTCCCTGTCCAGGTTTCCCAGCTCTGTCCATTCCTTGTGCAGCTTTCCCAGCTCTGTAATTCCCTGTCCAGGTTTCCCAGCTCTGTCCATTTTCCCTGTGAGCTGGAGCCTTGGAATTCCCTGTCCAGCTTTCCCAGCCCTGCAATTCCCTGTCCAGCTTTCCCAGCTCTGTCCCTGGGCTGGTTTTGCATGGCCATGGCGCTAGATTTTTTAATTTCCCTCCCAATCTTTTGAACAAATTCTCCTTTTCCAAGTCTGCACCCTGCGGGGCTCTAAAATCATAACAATTAATGCTGGCAAAGGCTCCTGAAGCCACCTAAGCCATCCCTCCTAGGGCAGGATTGCTGGAGCAGGCAGAGAAATTAACGGAGAGGGGAGGCACAGGAGCCAGGCAGGGACCGGCTCCCCAGCTGAAATTGGGGTAAAAAGTTGAAATCACCTAAAAAAACTGCTGGGGGGGAAGTGGCAGAGCTGCTCTGTCACCCGAGTGCTTGATAGTTAATATGGAAGGAGTTGTCATCACTAATTTATCCCAATTTCAACTCTTATTTCAACATTTGTTTGGGGGTTTTTTTTCCCCTTATTTTGACTTTTCCCGGATTTTGTAGCAACAAGGGGCGATCAAACAGATTTACAATAGTCGGTGTTTATCACCCTTCCAGAGGCGTTAAGTGGCTATAAATGCATATGAAATATCTGCCGTGCATCCCTCGCCTGCTCAGCAATGTGTTCTTCCTACGTTCCTAATTGCTAGCAGGAAAAATAGGAGGAATTTGTTTACCAGCTTCCTGCATAATATTCAGACATCTGGAGCTGCGAGGTCTGGCTGGCGCTCCTGGGGGACGGCAAATCCATCAAGGACAATTAGACAAGCGGGGAGCTGCAGCCGGGAGGGAATTTCCCAACCGTGGGGAGCGGCTCCGAGGCAGCCCCGGCACCCCCCGCCTCCCTGGGCTCCCCCGCCTGACAAGCCCTTCCCTGCTCCTTTCATCATCCTGGCCCTGCTGGGAATGCTTGGGCTCCGTGATCTCAGGGGGGTTTCCCCTGAATTACTGCCTGACCTGCTGGTTGCTGTGCTCTGCAGGTGCATTGGCCCCATCCTGGGTGGGTTTTCCCAAAGCAGAGCTGGCACCCTCAGAAATTCTTGTGACATTTTGGGAAACCCTATGTGACAGTGTTCACTGGGCTCTGAGGATGAGGGAAGAGACGAGGATCTGAGTCCATGTTTCAGAAGGCTGATTTATTATTCTATGATATATATTATATTAAAACTATACTAAAAGCATAGAAGAAAGGATTCCATCAGAAGGTTAGCTAAGAATAGAATAGGAAAGAATGATAACAAAGGTTCGTGTCAGACAGAGAGTCCGAGCCAGCTTGTGGTTTTTGCCACAAGGATTTCGGGGCGAAGGAAGAGACGAGATCCTTGACTCATGATCAGAAGGCTTGAGATATATATATATATATAAATTTATTTAAATATATATATTATTTTATATATATATATATCATAAATATATATATATATATACTACATTATAACTATGCTAAAAAGAAAAGGAAAGGAAAGTTTCCAGAAGCTGCTAAGCTACCTAAGAATCGAAAGTAAAGAATGATAACACACGAGAGTCTTACCTGTTGCATTCCACAGCAGCAGATAACCTATTGTTTATGTCTGGTTCTGAACTTCTCAGCTTCAGCAGTAAAAATCCTGAGAGAGGATTTTTCATAAAGGAAATGTCTGTGACACCAGCTCACTGTGATTGGCCATGAATTAGAAACAACCCCATGAGACCAATCACAGAGGCACCTGTTGCATTCCACAGCAGCAGATAACCATTGGTTACATTTTGTTCCTGAGGCCTCTCAGCTTCTCAGGAGGAAAAATCCCAAGGAAAGGATTTTCCATAAAAGATGTCCGTGACAACCCTACACTCCTAACTATCCTGGCTATCCTCTCAGCAACCCTGGGAGGGTGAATAGGACTCAACCAAACACAAATCTGAAAAATCCCAGCTTTTTCTTCCATCTCCCACCCAGGCTGAATAGCAATCATTATCATCTACAACCCTAAACTCACCCTCCTCAGCTTCTACCTATAATCTATAACAACTGCAACTATTTTCCTCACCCTAAACACAATCATAGTCCTAACTAATAACTGCATGGACCAAAATCCCGTCACTGAACGCAATACTACTCCTAACCTTGCTCTACCCTACATCCACCCTCAATTTTTGTGCAATGGAATTGCTGTCTGTGGCTCTCAAGGGTGATTTGGGCACTTTTTAGGGAGTGGAACTACCTGCTCACCACCCTGCCCTCCCTTCTGGCTCCTGGCACACACCTGGGGGGACAAACTCCTTTTTGGGGGCTCCTCTGGGCTCCTGCCATCCCTCAGAACCCTGGGATTGCCCCAGGAGAGCCAGGGAGCTCCTGCCCCCGTGGGGCTGCTCCTCAGCTGTGACACAGATGGGTTATTGATGATTTTCTGTTTCTTATTTAACAGCTTGAGATCAGCAGAGAGAGACTGCGTGGTTTGATTGAAATCAGCCAAGGAACTGCTTTTAATCATGATTTAAATCAGAAAAAAAAATAAAAGTGAGAAACGTTGGTTTAAGTAATTGGTTTTTAAATTTGCTTTGCATTTGGGCTTTTTTGAGTTGCCCAAATAAAGGTCTGTCCCCTTTGGGGGTGTCCTGGGACCAAAAATTCTCTTTGCAACACATTAGGGCCAAAGACCATGTGGTTTCCACTTGTGTATTTTGTGAACATACTTTAATTTAATTTAATTTAATTTAACTTTTGTACAAAGCCCACTTATCTGCTGCATTTTTACTCTTTTTCTGTTGCCTGTGTTCTGTAACTCCTGGTATCAGGCAGGAGGTGACTGGAAGGCAGCCAGCGACACTTTTTCCTGGAGATAATACTTTTTCTTCAACACAGACGTGAGAAAAGATGCTGAAATAGATTTGACAGCAGAGCCTGAGCCTGGGGCAGCCTCAGGTGAGCCCAGGGCAGGGGATTTGGGGAGGGATGGGGGTCCCTGAGCCACCTGGCAGCCCCTGGAGCCCCCCAGGACCTCCCCTGACCTTCAGCTGTGTAAATCAGCAAATCTCACCCTCTCACCTTTTCACACCTTCTCAGGTGTCCAAATCCAGCTGGGACAGGGGAAGGTGTCCTGGGCATGGCAGGGGTGGCTCTGGATGGGATTTAAGGTCCCTTCCCACCTAAACCAGGCTGGGATTCAGTGGAACTGTGGGCAACGGGGAGGGGAAGCACAGGGGGATCCCTTGGAGCACCCACAAATTGTTAATTTTGGGTTAATTTAATTCAATTTAATTTACTCCCTTCACCTTCTGAGAAGTGCTTCTGGCCAAGCTGGTGCCAGGATGGGCTGGGGTGGGTTCTGGGGCCCTGCCCCCTGGGCTGAGCTCCGTGGATGGTCCCGCAGGAGAAAATATCCACAGAGAGCAGGAGCTGAGTTACTGCTGGGGCCACTGGGTCTCCTGAGCTCATGGAGCTGATTCCAGCCCAGCTGCTGCTGCTCCAGCGGGTCCTCTGCTCCCTCTCCCGTGGATTCAGGGAATTCTGGAATGTTCTGCCCGGGGAGGTGGTGCAGTCCCCATCCCTGGGTGTGTTTAACAAAGCCTGGATGTGGCACTGGGTGCCAGGGTTTAGTTGAGGGGTTTGGGATGGGCTGGGCTCCATGATCCTGGAGGTCTCTCCCAGCCTGGTTGTTCTGTGAATCAGAGTTCATGCACCTGGCACACCCCAGGTGAGGATGGAGCCGTGTCAGGAGCACCCCCAGCCTTCTGAAGGGTCGATCAATACCTGAGCTGATCTGCTGCTGCTGCAAAGGTTACACTGGGAGCTCTCCCCGCAGACAAAACAGAACATTATGTCTTCTTCAGGCTGGCTCAGAATTGCAAATCCTGCAGTGAGACACGCTGGGGCAATCACAGGCAGCTTAGGAGGGAGGCTTGGAGCAGGCAAGGTTCTGCAGCCCTGAGCAGCATCCTGTCCGTCCTGTCTGTCCTGTCCATCCTGTCCGTCCTGTCCATCCCGCCCATCCCGTCCATCCTGTCCACCGTTCATCCTGTCCGTCCTGTCCATCCTGACCATCCTGTCCGTCCTGTCCATCCTGTCCAATCCTGTCCATCTCGTCCAATCCTGTCCATCCCGTTCATCCTGTCCGTCCTGTCCATCCTGTCCATCCTGTCCAATCCTGTCCACCCCGTCCAATCCTGTCCATCCTGTCCATCCCGTTCATCCTGTCCATCCTGTCCATCCCATTCATCCTGTCCATCCCGTCCAATCCTGTCCATCCCGTCCAATCCTGTCCATCCTGTCCATCCCGTTCATCCTGTCCATCCTGTCCATCCCATTCATCCTGTCCATCCCGTCCAATCCTGTCCATCCCGTCCAATCCTGTCCATCCTGTCCATCCCGTTCATCCTGTCCATCCTGTCCATCCCATTCATCCTGTCCTTCCTGTCCAATCCTGTCCCTCCCGTCCAATCCTGTCCATCCTGTCCATCCCATCCATCCTGTCCAATCCTGCTCATCCCATCCATCCTCTCAATCCTGTCCATCCTGTCCATCCTGTCCATCCTGTCAAATCCTGCTCATCCTGCCCATCCCATCCATCCTGTCCATCCCCTCTCTGTGGGGACAGGAGGGAGCCCAGCTCCCTGCAGGATCTTGGTGCTGTGGGGAGGGGATTCTCAGGAGAAGGTGATGCCTGGGAGCTCCCTGGGGCAGGGCTGGGCACAGTTAAAGAATACAGCAGGGATTTATCCAAGGAAATCGTTCCCTCACAGGACACACCTGGGGCAGGGATGCTCAGAGCTCCCTGGGCAGGGCTGGGCAGGGTTACAGAATAAAGCAGGGATTTATGTCACTGTTAGGTCAGATGTGACACACACACACACGTGATCGGGGTCTAAGAAGAAAAAGTTTTTATTCTGTGTGTTCTCCAGATTATATAAGTGTGATCTTAAGTCATTAACTACATCACAATAACTTATTATATTCATTGGTGCACAGCAATTAGCATCAATATAATTGGCAAAAGTTTTGCAGAAATTTAATAAGGCACAAATAGACATCTACTTATGCATGTAGCCTACCTTACAAAAATTTTCATGTGTCTTTCCTAATCTGTTCCCATGCAGACAGCCTTGTCTTCTTCCTTGCTATGGATACACTCGAAAATCATCAATTGGTATTTCTTCTATTAACTCTTGTTATTTCTTCCATTAACTCAGCTTTGCTTGCAGGCCAGCTGTCAAGCCCCTGCAGATTTATTAAAAAAAGCCTCACAGGACACACCT
>NW_005054506.1:1086349-1090232 GCF_000277835.1 Geospiza fortis | reverse complement strand
CCAGCCAGGAACCAGCCTGGAACCAGCCTGGGAACCAGCCTGAGACCAGCCCAGGAGCCAGCCAGGAACCAGCCTGGAATCAGAATGGGAACCAGCCAGGAACCAGCCTGAAACCAGCCTGGAACCAGCCTGAGACCAGCCTGGAACCAACCAGGAACCAGCCTGGAATCAGAATTGGAACCAACCAGGAACCAGCCTGAAACCAGCCTGGAACCAGCCAGGAACCAGCCCTGGAACCAGAATAGGAACCAGAATGGGAACCAGCCTGCAACCAGTCCAGGAACCAACCTGGAAATCACCCAGGAACCAGCCTGGAACCGGCCAGGAACCAGCCTGGGAATAAGCCTGGAACCCGTTGGAAACCAAAGGAACAGAATCTGGCCCTCAATGTTCTTTTGATGAGTTTTTTTTGTATGCAAATGCGGTTTAATTTGCCAACTTTGAGCAGTTTGCAGATGAGTGTATCAGGGTTGTGTTATTCAGTTTGTACTCCTGGGGTCCAGGCATTGGGAAAGCACAGGGAACATTATTTATATTGTTAAACAAAGTCAAGGAACTCAGGCATCTGCTACTGGCCAGGAAAACAGACTATCAAAAGAAAGCCGCATTTGTAATCATGCTCAGCAGTCTTTTTAGGAGAGGTAATTAGTGAAATAATCGACAGGCATGGATGGGATTATTGATGAGAGTGATAGCCTGGAATATCCATCCCTCCCTTGCACAGAGCAGCTGGGGGTGGAATGAGCAGCTCTGGGGCTGAGGAATGCCAAGCTCACACCTGGATTTTGTGTCTCAGCTGAGGAGCTCTGGGGGGAGCAGTACCAGCCCTGCTGCTGCCTGGGCCAGGTGGGGATTCTGAACCCAGCACTCTCCTATCCCATGCACTGCTTTTGCTCTTGCTGCTCTCAAGAAACTAAATGTAAGTTATTAATGAATTCCTTTTAATATGAGCATTTATATGCATGGAGCTGGGTGAAACCCAAACTAAGGTAGAAAACATGCAGGCTGCATTACCACAGGGATGGGACACTGAGGGGGGTACAAGTCAGGGGTGCACAGGCTTCCCTGGGCCCAGGCTGGCACCCAGTGCCTGGGGGGACAGGGCTTGGACAGCCTGGGACAGTGGGAGGTGTCCCTGCCATGGCAGGGGTGGCACTGGGTGGGATTTGAGGACCTTTTCCAGTCAAACCACCCTGGGATTCTGTGACATCGTTGGTGATGCTCACGCTGCTCCGCAGAGCTTACCCAGCCCCACCTGCCAAAGTGATGAGGTGCAAAGCTGCTTTAGAGAGAAAACAGAGCTCCAGAGACACACCAGGTCCAGCTGCAGCTCCCTGAGCCTGCTGGGTCTTCATTCAGGGCCAGGCTCTGTGCTGGGAGCCAAGGGAGGAGAGCAGGACTGGGAGGAGGTGGGAGCAAACCCCTTCCACACGCTTCTGGAACAGGAGCAGCGGGAATAAAGTGCCACTTTTCTGGCACTAATGAACGTGTGCCAGCGCAGGAATAGCTCTGTGCCCATAGGAAGTCTGGATTTTCAGCTACTGTTTAAGTTCCTTTTCTTCCAAAAGGGCTGGTGAGGCTCAGTCCTGTCATCCACTTCCTCTTACAACCGCTGCCGACTTCAAAGGAAATCCTGCTGGCAAAATAGCTGCAGAATTGTGTCAGGAGTTTATTTGCTCCCAAGATTAGATAATTAATGAAGATAGAATATTAAAATTGCATTTACATAAAGCTGAGGGTAATCTTAAAGCGTTCTATTATTTTGTAAATGACCCGAAGTTTGTAGCGCATTTATAATGATGGATCGGGAGACGAGGCCTTTCAAATGAGGAAGTGCAATTTATAATCTCACTTTCCTTCATTATTTATTCATCCTGCTGTTGAGTCATCTGCTCTTCAGAACCTGAAAAGCCACAGAGCTCCCTTTACCTGCCACTGTTACTCTAGAAGGAAACCAAGTTTTGTGTTTGAGTCAGTCCCAACCACAGGGTGAGGGGAGCTCCACATGAATCCTTTTCTTGGGCCCGGTGAGCCTGAAATTCCTACAATTCCAGCCTGGTTTGGGCTGGAAGGGTCCCCAAAGCTCATCTTTTTCCACCCAGCCATGGCAGGGACACCTCCCACTGTCCCAGGTGCTCCCAGCCCCAATGTCCAGCCTGGCCTTGGGCACTGCCAGGGATCCAGGGGCAGCCCCAGCTGCTCTGGGCACCTGTGCCAGGGCTGCCCACCCTGCCAGGGAACAATTCCTGCCCAAAATCCCATCCATGCCTGTCCTTGAGCTGAGGGCCACAAATTCCACAGAACTTCTGCTCTCTGGCTTTCCCTTCAGGCTCAGACTTTGCTACACCTGAATTGCTGAGGATGTAGTGATGGTAAAACCAGACATTTTCTATTTTCAGCATAAACCCATGGAAACAGTGATTCCTTTCCACTCTGGTACTGTGTTTGTGGCAGTGCCCTGAACGATTGCCCCTGTATGAGCTCATTGCTCTGCTCCTTTCAAACCAGCCTCTCACCCAGCAGAGCTTTATTGAACCCCACTGCCCATTCCTGGGTGCAGCAATTTCCCAGTGCTGAATTTTCACAAACTGGGCTGCCCCTGGATCCCTGGCAGTGCCCAAGGCCAGGCTGGACATTGGGGCTGGAGCATCTGGGACAGGGGAAGGTGTCCCTGCCATGGCAGGGGTGGCACTGGGTGGGCTTTGGGGTCCCTGCAACCCAAACCAATTTGGGGTTCCATGTAATGAAGAGGTAAACATTAATGGTTTGAGGGGGGAAAGCTTCCCAAGGAGCTGGCTGGGCTTGGAGCAAGTGGAAAAGGGAAGGAACTGGGTGTTCCAGTCCGGGCAGAATTTCATCCATCAGTGACCATGGTGCCTGCTCAGAGCCATCAGTGGCCAGCACGAGGTGACAGCACAGCTGCTGGGGAGAAGTTCCAGGTGGGATCTGCACCTGGGGACGCCTCAGGCTGATGCCACAGGCCTGGAGTCCTCCAGAGATGAGGAAAAACCCTGGTGCTGCTGTAGGTCTGTGCTCCATCTGAGCCTTCCCGAAACTTCACAGGCCTCTCACTGTGCAATTACAGGAGGATTTTAGTCTGATTATACATTAAAAACTCCCCTCTCCAAAGAAACTCAAAGATCAGAGACATTTCCTTTCAAGTATTACACTGAAATTTGAACACTCCTGCTGCTTATTACAAAATGTTTCTGCAAGGCACTGTGGAACTCTTCCACTCGATACTTTTATTGTCAGAATTGTTTTGTTTTCTCTGTAAATCCCAGCATTTCGCTTCCATACCCTTCTTCTTCACGGAAATGTTGTTAGGGAAGTTTTAGTCACAGCTTGAGCAGGATGCACAGTCACAAGCCACTGCTGTGGGTACATTAGCAGGACCATGAGAATCACAACCAAACACAAAATAAATGACATGTTTGTCCTACAGCTGGGTGAAAATGGGAATGCAAAGTCTAGAGTCTTATTTTTCCTGATCCCCACGATTCTCTAATCTTATCAAATATACATTCCCGTATTCCAAGGCGGCCTGATAAAGCAGCTTGCTAGAAATAAGTTGCATTAGATTGTGTAGAGCACATTTTCCTGGGAAATCCAATTTCACAATCGTGTTCTGGTGACATTTAGCCATTGCTTAGTACAGCAAGGGTTCCTTGGGTATCTGAAACACTCAGTCCTGTGGCAGCAGGGCCAGGGCAGGGATTTTCCCCTTGTGCCACCACAGGGACCTCGAGGGCTCAGTCCAGCTCTGGCAGGAGAGCCCTGGAGGGGCTGGAGCATGGCCAGGGCAGGGAACAGAGCCAGGAAGGGGCTGGAGAATCCCTGAGGGAGCCGGGAAGGGGCTGGAGAATCCCTGAGGAGCTGGGAA
>NW_005054506.1:1077432-1085629 GCF_000277835.1 Geospiza fortis | reverse complement strand
CTCTGCCCAGGGAGGGTTGGATCCCCATCCCTGCAGGTGGCACCTGGAGCTGGCACTCAGAGCTCTGGGCTGGGGACACGGTGGGGATGGGGCAGTGACAGGCTGGACTCAGGGGTCTGGGAGGTCCTGTCCCACCTCAGGGGTGCTGCCCACTCCTTGCCCAGCCCTTCCCTGCATTCAGGGAAGGATCACTGCCCCTCAGTCCCAGATTCCCACAAATCCCAGGTTCCAGAGGCTGCCTGGGCACGGCACAGCTGCAGAGGGAGCGGGGCTGTCCCTGTTTGTCTGGCAGTGGAGGTGCCTCCAGGTTCATAAATCTGTATGCAGTAGTAGGGGTTCTCTACCAGCAATTCATTTTAATTATGTGAGACATAAAAAGACCACCTACAGATGAGACAATACAGCTGTAAGATTCTCAAGGTTACTGTGGGGAATACTTCATAACTGAAGTATGTTTTCCCCAAGGAATTTGACTACCATTTGATTTAATTTTTAATTTTTACATTTTAATCAAAAATAGATCAAATGGTGGTGTTCTCCCCTGGGAACCATACTTCAGATATGAAGCAGTCCATGTTCCTTTTAAATATGTAAAGCTGCCATTTATGTATAACTCATGAATGACACCCTGTGTTGCAAGCAAATATCACGCGGCGATTTCGGGATCGTCGCGGTAACAGCACCATAATCACACCAAAATATCCAAATATCCCCCAGCACAGGGCCTGCAGCAGCCAGGGAGGCCCTGGCAGCCCATCCTGCCCATCCTCAGGGGAAGGCAGAGCCCCAGGGATGGAGGATGTGCCTGCGGAGGTTGTGCTGGTCCCCGTGGGGTGGAGAAGCAGGGGAGGAGCTGCTCTGGGAGGGTCAGGAGCAGAGTTTGGGACCTCAGAGCCAGGCACGGCTGCTCCAGGCTTGGGACAGGGACTGGGGACAAGGGATGGAGGGACAGCACACAGGGAATGGCTCCCAGTGCCAGAGGGCAGGGCTGGATGGGAGATTGGGAATTGGGAATTGTTCCCTGGCAGGGTGGGCAGCCCTGGCGCAGGTGCCCAGAGCAGCTGGGGCTGCCCCTGGATCCCTGGCAGTGCCCAAGGCCAGGCTGGACACTGGGGCTGGGAGCACCTGGGGCAGTGGGAGGTGTCCCTGCCATGGCAGGGGTGGAAAACGATGAGCTTTGGGGTCCTTCCAACCCAAACCAGGCTGGAATTCTGTGGTAAACAGCCTCAAGCTGTGCCAGGGGAGGTTCAGGATGGATATTGGGAAAATTCCTTCCTGGAAAGGGCTGGAGTGCCCATCCCTGGAGGGCTTCACAGCCCTGTGGAAGTGGCACCTGGGGACATGGGCAGTGGTGGCCTTGGCAGGGCTGGGAAGGGTTGGATTCAATGGGCTCCGAGCTTTTCCTACCTGAGCAATTCTGTGACTCTGTTGAATCTTCTTGGCATTTTTTATTTTTCTGTGGTTTTAAACATTCTGGCCACTGCTTTTTTGGTTCCTTGAGAAGAGCAGGGAACAGCTCAGGAGGGGAGAGGAAGGGCTGAGGAATCCTGCTGTCCCCAGGCTGGGGGAGCTGCTGCAGCCCTGGCCAAGCCCCTTGTCACCCCTGGGAATGAGGTGACAATTCCTGCCTGTGCAGGAATTCCCAGGAAAATCCCTTTGCCCAGAGCCCCAGCCCTGGTCCTGCTCAGAGCCCCAGAATGGACACACAGGGACCTGGGTGCAAGTTGGGTGTGGGAGGAAATACCCAGTGTGAGTGTTAATTGATAATTATCTGCAGCAATCAAGGCAAAGGCAGGGTTATTTATGTGGGACTCGGAATCAGGGTATCACACCACGCTCCCAGGAGAGGGCTGAGGTTTTAAGCAACTAATTTAGACATAAACACCACGGATTTGAAATCTAGTCAATAAATTATAACATCTAAAATAAACAAAAATAAATATATTAACTGTGTATGTATATACATATACACACAGTTAACTATATATATATAACTATATATATATTTAAATATATTAACTGTATTCATTTCAACACATAAGTGTTGGCTTGTCAGATCCAGGTTGCCTTTAAACCCCACTTATCCCAATATTTTGATTTTCCATCTTCTTTTGGCAGTCAAGATGCCAAGTGGACCTGTAATTACCATCAAATTAATAGTGAGCACCTAAACCTACTACAAAGATTTTACATGACATAAATAATATATTTATTCTCCTAATTTTTATTACTCTCATAATAATATTTATTCTACTAATTCTTATTACTCTCATAATAATATATTTATTCTCCTAATTCTTATTACTCTCATAATAATATATTTATTCTCCTCATCAGAGGTTTTATTTACCTTTATTCCTCAGATATCACTCAGGGAATAACACAACCAGACAAGCCCATGCTGCAGCCAAAGTGGTGTTTAATGCTTCTGTTTTTGCAAGGAACAGTTTACAAAATACAAAGTTAAAAATAAGAATTAGATCCTTTAAACCTGAATTAAAAACAGGCCAGGGGCCTTTATATACAGGTAAATAAAGCATCACTGGTTATTCTGTGTACAAACCACAGCAGCAGGAAATAGAAAATTTATATTTTTTCTCATCAAGAAAACAAAATTTCAGAGTTCTACAAGGCATACAAAAATAACTCTGTGGTTCCACTGCAGATTTGACACAAATCTGCTTTAAAGGAATATTCACTGCCCCAGCCTGTGCCAGCTTAATGATCCTGGAAAATCCCAAAATAAATTACAAACACATCTATTTAAAAAAATATCACTATTAAAAGCCTTCAGTGGAGCAGACAATTAAACTCCAATTTGCTGACTGATTTTAAAAAAACAACACTCCTTGCCCTGTTGGAAAACATGGAGCAAGGAATCACATCTGAGAGGAAAGGTTCACTCTGGAATTGATCCAGGCGCTTCTGCCTTCCAATGTGGGGAGAAAAACAGGGATAATGGGGGGTCTGAGAGGAGTTAGAGGTGGTTTTATTCAGAGGAGAGCTCGGGAGGAGTCAGGGCAGCACTGCCCTGCCCTGGGAACACCTGGATGAGAGCCCCAGGGAGCAGCTCCAGGGGTTCCCGGTGGGCACAGTTCCCCCAGAACGAGCTGAAATGTGAATCTCTGCAGCCCCAGGCTGGGCAGCCGTGGCACAAGGGGCACAGAGCACCTGGGGCTGCCCCTGCATCCCTGGCAGTGCCAGGCTGGATGGGGCTGGGAGCACCTGGGACAGGGGAAGGTGTCCCAGGTGGAGCTGGATGGGCTTTGAGGTCCTTTCCAGCCCAAAGCAGGCTGGAATCCTGCAGGGAAGTGGGATTGGGACAGCTGGAAATGAGGGCAGACTCCTTTCCACTGCCTGCTGCCCTGTTTGGGGCTCACTCCCAGCACTGATGGCGTTAGGAGGAGAATATGTTGTATTTATTGATTTAAACATCAGAAGTGATTGCTCTGCTTTCCCCTCTGTGCTCCTGCAGAAAGCCCAGCACAGAGAGCCCTGTTTGGGATCAGTGCCCTCAAGGGAACAGCTGGAATTCCCCATGTCCCTGCCAGCCCAGCCTGCACAGGGCACGTGGGACAGGGGAAGGACATCCCTGCTCACCCCGAACCTAAAGCAGCATCAGGGCTTCCTGCTTTCCTCAGCAATGCCTTGAATGAAATGCACAGAAACCCCTGCTCCCTGCCCAGGGACAGTGGGAAATCCTCATGAAATAAATCAGCAGCACACAAATGCTGAGTTACTCAAGCAACACGTGAGGAAATAAAATCTAAAAGCACACCTGCACTGAATATGCATCCGTATTTTGGTTAGAAAATAAAAGTTCCCAAAAATCCCATTAAAATCCTGCTGCAGCCAGCCCTAGCATTCACCATGACATTTCAAACAAATGCTGGAAAAGCAGGAGAATTTAAAAGGATTTTAAATTCTTGCCACAAACCCCGCCAGGAGCAGAAGGAAAACCAGAAAAGAACCAGCTGGTTCTTGGTTTTACCCCAGATCCACGTTTAAAGCAAACAGAGGAAATGCTGACACAGGTATCTGTGAACTCTTGAACACAATAAAATGGGAGTTATTTAAGGAAAACCCACTTTTTGCTTTGATAATCCATGTTTTCCCTGTGTTTTAAACTTGAGCCCATACTTTTGCCTGATGCATTCTGGCAGAAAACTCTTCCATCACAGACTCCGAGTCCAGTTCTGGTATTCCCCCCTTTGAACACCTGAAATTTTGACAAAATTTGACCAATTTCTGACCAGTCCTAATCATTATTTGTCACACTTGAGGTTTTGAGTGATTCTGCAGGGACTAAACCCTTTTAGCCCTGTACATTTAATCAGATAATTCAGCTTCTGCAGCACAGAAACTGCTCTTTATCCACCTTGTTTTTTTAAATACTGCTTTGATTACCAGGATTTTTAAAAGGCATGGGGATGTAAAAATGAATTCCCCACAAATTCTGACACCCCAGATCTTGGTATCAAGTATGTAAATACTAACTTGAAAGTATTTATTCTTAATTTAACTAAAATTTTTATTAGGTTAGAGGAAACTTTTTTTTAACCAAAATCTGAATGCCAATTAAGTGCAGGTCTGCTTTTAGATTTACTTCCTCATGTATAACTTAATTAAACTCAGTATTTATGTGATATTCATTTATTTAATGAGAATATCTCAACTCAGTGCTGATCCAACTCCACACACAACATGGGAAGGATTCAAGGACTGAAAAAAGCCTTTACCTGAGGATTTTGCAGCCTGATAACCCCCAAAATTAACCTTTCAGAGGTTAATTAACCTGTCCTTAGATTTGTGCCAATAAAAGCCTGCTGGGTGATGAGGTCAAGCCTTTTTAAACAGATTTTTTTTGGATTTAAAGGTAAGCTTCAATGGGATTTTTCCTGGACTCCACAGCTGCAAAGCCACTTAAAAACTAAAATTTGTGTGCTCCCATTTCTGCCTGTGGCCCTGCACAAGGAGGATTTTCCAAAGGAGCATTTTCCAACGGGGTCAGGGCTGTTGGGAAAACCTTTGGAATCAACACCAGCTCTGGCCCAGTCCCAGGTGAAGCCTGGGCCCAGGGCCAGCTCAACTTAATCAATCTAAAACATGAAATCTGCCTTTCCTTGTCCTTTACGGACAAATTCTGAGCTACCTAAACATGAAATCTGCCTTTTCTTTTCCTTTACGGACAAATTCTGAACTACCTAAACATGAAATCTGCCTTTCCTTGTCCTTTACGGACAAATTCTGAACTACCTAAACATGAAATCTGCCTTTCCTTGTCCTTTACGGACAAATTCTGAGCTACCTAAACATGAAATCTGCCTTTCCTTGTCCTTTATGGACAAATTCTGAACTACCTAAACATGAAATCTGCCTTTCCTTGTCCTTTACGGACAAATTCTGAGCTACCTAAACATGAAATCTGCCTTTCCTTGTCCTTTACGGACAAATTCTGAACTACCTAAACATGAAATCTGCCTTTCCTTGTCCTTTTTAGACAAATTCTGAACTACCCAAACATGAAATCTGCCTTTTCTTTTCCTTTATGGACAAATTCTAAGCTAAACATGAAATCTGCCTTTTCTTGTCCTTTTTAAACAAATTCTGAGTTACCTAAACATAAAATCTGCATTTTCTTGTTCTTTTAAAACAAATTCTGAGCTAACTATGAAATCTGCCTTTTCCTTTATGGACAAATTCTGAGCTAAACATGAAATCTGCCTTTTCCTTTTAAAACAAATTCTGAACTACCTAAACATGACATCTGCCTTTCCTTGTCCTTTATGAACAAATTCTGAGCTAAACATGAAATCTGCCTTTTTTTGTCCTTTTAAAATGAATTCCGAGTTACCTAAACATGAAACCAGCCTTTCCTTGTCCTTTTTAGACAAATTTTGAGCTAAATATGAAATCAGCCATTTTTTGTCCTTTTAAAACAAATTCTGAGCTAAACATCAAATCTGCCTTTTTTTGTCCTTTTAAAATGAATTCTGAGTTACCTAAACATGAAACCAGCCTTTCCTTGTCCTTTTTGGACAAATTCTGAGCTCCCTGAGGAGCAGAAGCGTTTTGGGCAGGTGTGAAGTTGCAGGGAACGGTGCCCAGGGTGGGGTGCTGAGGCAGGGCAGGACCCAGGAGCAGCTGCATCCTGGGGATCCCAGCAGGAAATCAGAGCTGCTCCTCTCCTTTTCTAGAAGCCCAGGATGTGACTGAAGTGGCCCTGGAAGGAGAAAATCTCGGGTCATTACAAAGGAGCTTGGCAAAAAGGCTTTTCCTCACCCTTCGTTTTCAAATTTTATTTGAATTTGCTGAGTACCACCACAAATATTCCTTTTTTTTTCCTCCAGGGATGAGTGGAAATAAATTAACACAATCAATGACTGCTCAGTCACAGCTCCTGATGGAAACTTTGATGGAAACTTTGCCTTGAATTCCATAAATCAGAGATTTTGCTATGAACATCCAGCATTTCCTCACACCTCTCCTCATTTTGGCTCTGGAAGGAGCAATATTTTCAATACTTTATCTATTCCTCAGAAAGGAAATATCCAATTACAGAAAAAAAAGGAGATAGAATGAGATTCCTGAATATTTTGTTATGATCCAGTAAATCAAGGACAAGCAAAATTGGGTAGAGGAAGTGTTATGTTATTGTTTCTTTCAGTTACTGCCCAAATTCTGCTTTTTAGAGAGAATTTGAAAAATGTTTTGACAATCTCCAGATTTTCCAACTGCTGCTGGAATTATTAATTTGTGCTCTGCTGAAATGCTAGATCCATCCCCTTTATTTTTAACTTCCATGCTTTATTCCTGAGCAATGCAATTGTGGAGGTTATTAACTTCATGTTTTAGTGGGGAACAAGTCCCAGTCATTTTTGTCCCAAAAAAGCAGATTGCCACACTTACAGATTCTCCAGCAACACATCTCGGGCACGGCTGGGAAATGCCTTTGCTGCCATGGTTTTCCAAAACCTGAGGAACAAAACCAGACACAAATTCATCAAAAAGGAAAGGAAAGGGGAAAGGGGAAAGGGGAAAGGGGAAAGGGGAAAGGGGAAAGGGGAAAGGGGAAAGGGGAAAGGGGAAAGGGGAAAGGAAAGGAGAAGGGAAATGAAAAGGAAAGGAAGAAAAAAAGAAAAAAGGGAAAAAAAGGGGAAAAAAAGAAAAAAAGAGGGCAATTATTTGCAGCTGTATGATAAAACGTACTTGAGAAGTGATTTTGTAGCCAACCCATGGACAGTGGGAACTTACCATGGAATTCTGCTTTGTCTTTGCAGCCCAGGGAGCAGAACCAGGGAGGAGTTTCTGCCTGGAATCCAGGTCCATGGCACAGTCCACCAGCTGGGCAGCAGCCTCCCCTGGAATGGTGTCCAGCAGCCTGCACACCCGCTTCTGGAGCAGCAAAGGCAATATTTCCATCTCTGTACAGCACAGGCCCCACGTCCTGGGGATGTTCCTGCCTGGGCCTCCCAAGGGTCACACACCCATTGGGAAGAACACCAGGAGCACAATGGGGCACTAGGGCAGAACCCCAAGGTTTGGGGTTCCCACTGCCCCTCGTGCTGGGAGAGCAGCAATTCTGCACCTCAGACCTCTGTGTGCCCCACAAAGAGCAGCAGTTCTGTACATCACACCTCTCTGTGCCTCTGGGAGCAGGAATTCTGTACCTGGCAGGAATTCTGTGTCACACAGCTCTCTGTGAGCAGCAATTCTGTACATCACACCTCTGTGTGCCCCTGGGAGCAGGAATTCTGCACCTCAGACCCCTCTGTGCCCCTGGGAGCAGGAATTCTGTGTGTCACACCCCTCTGTGCCCCAGTCCCATGAAATCCCTGGCAAAAGGCATCCCTGAGCCTCCAACCCAGCAGGACTTGGCATGATCCAAGGAATTGTGTGGAGGGAGTGATTAAACCCAGGAAGCACAAGGAGAAGTGATGCCAGTGATGGGAACACCCTTGGAGAGGGGTTTTCTGTTTTCCCCGAACACTGGCACCTTCTCCCAGCTCTCCAGAGCTCCCCCATGCACTCCCTCCTCCTGGGGCTGCGCCCTGAGCTGTGCCCAGAGAAAGAAAGGATGGAGAAACGGGAAAAAACGCAAAACCCCGAAGCTGGTTGAGCTCAGTCCCCGGCCCGGCCGTGCCCGCTCCCGAGCCCGCACTGCCCGTGACAGTCGCGACACGGCCCGGGGGCGACG
>NW_005054506.1:1075326-1076649 GCF_000277835.1 Geospiza fortis | reverse complement strand
CCAAATCCCCCCCAGTGCCACCCCTGCCATGGCAGGGACACCTCCCACTGTCCCAGGTGCTCCCAGCCCCAGTGTCCAGCCTGGCCTTGGGCACTGCCAGGGATCCAGGGGCAGCCCCAGCTGCTCTGGGCACCTGTGCCAGGGAACAGTTCCCAATTCCCAATCTCCCATCCAAATTTACCCACTGTCAGCTTAAAGCCATCCCCCGAGTCCTGTCCCGCCACCTCTCAGCACCTTCAGGCACTGAAAAGTCACACTTAGCTCACCCCAGATCCTTCTCCAGGCTGAACGATCCCGATTGTCCCAGCCCTTCTCCCAGGGGAGAAGCTCCCTCCATCCCTCTCTCATAAGGCACTGCTGGCCTTCAGCTGCACCCAGAGGTTTTGCAGGACAGAACACAGATTATTCCCGGGCATCCATCCCTTCTGGAGCTCTGAGCTCTGGAACACTGCATTGACCTGAGACCGTGGAGAAGCTTCCCAAATGGAATGATGGAACTGGGATTGTGGGTGTGGAGTTTGATTAGAAGTGTGTGATATCACAGAGTGGAAAACTTAAGAGTTTAATGGTTTAGAATATAGTAATATATATTGAACAAGATGGAGGTTTTAGGGTGGAGGCTGGTCCTTCTTCTTCACCATCTTCTTGACCTTCTTCTCCATGGGTTTGGGTGGTTTTGTGTAATTGGATAAAAAAGTCCCCACGCAGATCACAGGTTATTTAAATTAAAAGTAGAAATAATTTAGGTGCCATTTCTTAATTGGACAGTTTATCCTTCAAGGGCGTTGTAGAGAGAGATGGGGCTCCATTTTTATTGTGTTAGAGTGAAGTGCTGCAGAACTCAGGGTTTGTGAGATTGTAACATAGATAAGAACTGATAAACATCTGAGTCCTAACAAGAAATAACATCTCATACATTAAATCCCGACCTTGGCAGAAAAGAAACAAAGAATTCATTAGAAAGGCAACACAGGATTCTTTGGGAATCCTGCTGGAAAACTGCAGTGGGATTTGGGAGCAGCTGGGAGCAGTCACCCAGCCTCTTCCTTTGGGGGTTTTTCACCCCGATTTGGGTTCCACATCCATCTCCGTGGGGCTGCAGGTGAGCAGGGCATCACCCGGCATGTGCCAGGTTCATTTGTCCCCCTGCCTGTTGTCCCAGACACATTTTATGGAAAATCCTTTCCTTAGGATGTTTCCTCCTGAGAAGCTGAGAGGCCTCAGGAACAAAATGTAACCAATGGTTATCTGCTGCTGTGGAATGCAACAGGTGCATCTGTGATTGGTCTCATGTGGTTGTTTCTAATTAATGGCCAATCACAG
>NW_005054506.1:1074241-1074856 GCF_000277835.1 Geospiza fortis | reverse complement strand
AGCCTTCTGATGAAATCCTTTCTTCTATTCTTTTAGTATAGTTTGAATATTATATATATCATAAAATAATAACCCAGCCTTCTGAACCATGGAGTCAGATCACTGTCTCTTCCCTCTTCCTGGGACCCCTGTGAACACCCGCACAGCCTGCTCCACCCCGAGTCCTTGAAGCTTCCCTGGATGCTCCTGCCAAGCTCCATATGGGATCCCAGAAATACAGCTGCATGGGAGGCAGATTTAGCTCTCCCCTGGCTCCGTGGGCCTCTCCATTTGGAGCTGCACTCCTCGCCTCTCCCTTGCCAGGGAGCCTGGAAAAGGTCTCGGGAAGCTCTCTCAGGGCTGAGGTTTGATTTACGGGGCAGAGCTGGAGCTGACGTGGGCCGCAGAGGGAAGAGATTTATTGCCAGGGGCTCCATCTGTCCCACTCGGAGCGGAACCGCGGCACGGAGCCTCGGCCTCCATCCCATAATGCCTGCCCCCCGACCCTTGGGATTCCCTCTGCTGCATTCCTTCACAGCCCAAATCCACCCCTGCTTGTTGGGAACTCACCAGGAATGGGACTGGAAGAGGAATCCCAAAAAAGAGCCCCAAACCCAGGAGCCAATCCGGCAGCAT
>NW_005054506.1:1073055-1074200 GCF_000277835.1 Geospiza fortis | reverse complement strand
GACACAGAGGGAATGTCCGCAGCAAAACTCTGCTGGGTGGAGAACTCATTTCACACCTTTGGATTGGTTTCTGTTTGGATCCTTCATTGACACGAAGGTTTTAGGCCTTGATTGGCCGTGGCAGTTCTGTCCAGGCTGGCTGTGGGGCACTTTGCTCAGGTGAGTTACGGCACCGTGAGTACTGGATTTCTTACAGCGACCCTGTGAACCCCTTCTACAACACCCACACTAACAGTACGTGCTTAACAATCACTGCGAAAAACGCCAATCACTTGGTTTTAAAGATTTTAAAAGTTTAATAGTAATAAATGGTTATAAAAATAGCAATAAAATTGGAGTAATATGAATTTTGGACAATTGCGATTAGGACAATATGAGACAATAGAGACAAAGAGTTAAGGACAGTCTGGGTACCTTTTCTGGGCAGCACAAGCCCGAAAAAGGCCCCACGTTAACAGAGGATTAACCCTTAAAAGCAACAGCCTGTTGCATATTCATGCACCTCATCCATGATGCATAAATTCCATTCAAACACAGGATTCTGTCTGGTCATCATCAACTTCTTCCTCTAAATCCTGACAGCACCTTTGAGGTGGGAAGAAGTTCGTTTCTCCTGATAATGGAGCAATAAATTCTCTTTCTCTGAAAGATTCAGGTGTTCTGTGGCTGCTTTCTCGTTGCGAGTCCTTTCTTTAAAAAGAGGAACTTACATAGCATCGTTTCTATTTTAACATTTTGTTATAGCCTAAAACTATATCGAACACACTACTTAATAAAATGAATACAGCATCACTTTCTGACATAACACATACAATATTCATTTGAACATTTGCGAAAAGCCAATCATAAAACACGCATTTTTCACAATTACCAACTATTTTACAACAGTTCCCGACCCATTCTTATCAATTGGAACGGCACGGGGGACACGTGACACAGGGAGGGACACGTGACACGGGAAATAGACGTGAGGCGGGAGGACACGTGACACGGGCGAGACACGTGACATAGCGGACCACGTGAGGCAGGAGGAAGCGCGTGCCCAGGGCGGACGCACGTGACCCGCGGTTGCCGCCACGTGACCGGCGGTGCCCCCACGTGTCCCTGGCTGGGCCCGGCCATGGCGGGCGCGGTGGCGGCCGCGG